>NC_056736.1:310924346-311216184 GCF_019279795.1 Protopterus annectens | reverse complement strand
CAAAAACAATCTGTTTTTTAAAGACACACTTTCTATGTGGAAGGCTATATATAGGGCTCTTAACACATCCCTGCAGTTCATATATCCTTCTAACAAATATTACTACAACTAAAAACATTTTTCAAGACGCCGAATATCTAGGAGATCAAGTGAAAAATATCTTTTAAAACAGACCGTCTATAACATATGGCTAATGGGAGCTCTATACATGTAAACAGGCAAAAATGACTGTCAGATGAAAAAGCCAGACGTACAGGATAAAGACAAAGTACACTACGGATCTTTAGGGGCTGAAACATTACCTATGTTAACAAGACCTGTTTTGACAACAGAAATATCTTGTGCACTTCGCAATTTGATATTTTTCAAAATATTTGGATGTTTTACTTATCTTGAAAAAGAAGACTTCATTTAAAATCAAGTACACATTACAGATTAACCAGAAATCTTCCAAGGTGAAAGACTGACTGCTTTGAGGTCCCTTTTCCTGTGTTAACTTGTTACTATAAAGAGGTAGTCTCAAAGGTTCTGCCACTGACACTTGAGTAAATGGTGAACCATTAAGGTCTTGATCAGAAAGGGGATAACGATCAGATTTGTGTTTTCCATTTCCTTTGAACATCACTTCTAGAACTAGAGACAATTGACAGAGCCCTTGATTCCAAGATACTGAGAACACACCTCTTTTCATTGCTAGGCAGTGAGGGCAGGCTAAAATAAGCCACTGAAAGCTGACTGTTAAATGTAATGCAAGCAGACCTACCACCAATAAGACACTTTTTTATGTGTGGGGAAAATGTCCTCTTGACTTTCATGGCACAGTGACATCATACCTCTCAACCATACAGAATTCCTCAGTATTTACCGGTTTTGAAGTCCAAATGATGGGGTGCCACAAATTCCCGAGTGGCCCCTTTAATTCACACTTTTTTTTAAGTTGCCACTGACATCACATGCAGGGAATGCACGATGACGACTGCATCATAAGGGAGACTGACAGCCTGTTGTGTTGGTGAGGAGTACGGCTCGGGCTGCTTGTAAAGTTTTTTTTACCTTTATTAACATACGTTTGTTCACAGACTCTGAGTCTCTTGACTCATACTATTCCATTCATTTTGATTGGAGTAACCTTTATTTGCAGCAGCACAGCATACATAGCAAGCGGAGCAGCCGGGCAGGAGCTGTAAAGCTGAGCCAGGCAGCCAGTTTTCTTTTAATTTTCAGTAACTTAAGTAAAGTTAACTAACTTAAATATTTAAACGTCCGTCTGCATTCTGCCTGTCCCACTGGCTGCCAAGAAGGAGCAAGTCACAAGAGCTGCAGACAGTGCAAGTTTAAGTTATGAAGCCAGAGTCCGAACCGAGTACTGGACCAGTCTGTGCCCAGCATCTGCTGTCTGAAACTGCAGGAAACCCATTCTCATCCTAGACCCCAGAGACCCAGATGCAGGAGAAATCATCAGGAGGGACAGGAACAATATACACACAGCAGGAATCAGGATTCAGGAATCAGTAGGATAAGAACATTGCTCTCCGGCGGGTCGGTAGCTCGCCTTCCTTCTCTTGATCCTACAGGTAAAAATAATAATAAAGAAAAAAAAAAAAAACAGACATTGTTTCAAACCTCTCAGTCATTTTGTTAAATTATATTGCAGAGTTGCAGTTGAGATCTGCAAATGAGGGGGCATTCCGTTCGTATTATTGCAGGTCTGCAAAAGGACTGAAGGAGTTTTGTTTTGTATTAATGCACCAGCCAAGTTAAAATACTTGCGTTACTCAATGAGTGACAAAGCCGACGACTGATGCTTTATAACGCAAAGCATCTAAATGTTGTGTTCTCCCTTATTATTTTAGTCTTGTGATCAGCAATGCATTATGGAATAGGTGTTTTCTGTTTGAAGAAGAGGAAACTAGAGGAGCCTAAGGAGTTGAGTGTGACAATGGATTGCTTGTGTTTAATAATGGTTAACGGAGCTGAATGCTGAAAAGATTATTTTTTTTCAGGTTAGTTAGTGTTATCTACTTACAATATTATTAGTGACAAAATAGTTAATACAGCTTGTCAACTCTGGCCCACGTTGTTTAGAGATAAGTAATTAAATAAGCTGTTGCCAGAAAAGTTAAAAAATCTCTTATAAGAGGGTCATAAACCTTAGAGACATGGTTGTACATAATCAATTTGAATTACCCATAATGAATGTTAGTGCTGAAATGCTTACATTTAAAGGCACTATACCATGTAATAAATGTTCTATATGTAAAAATGTGATCAATAGTTTTAAATATATTAATGGGCATCAATTTTTGGTTAAGGGCAATTTGAATTGTAATACATGCGGGGTTATATATGCTCTTAGGTGTAGTTGCAATGAATACTACATTGGTGAGACGAGTAGAAGCTTTAAAGTCCATTTTCAAGAACACCTGAGAGACATAAAAAATGCTAGAATAGATAGCCCCTTGGGTAGTCATTTTTTCTGAATTTCACAGTTGTAATCCTAATCATATTACTGGTTGTGTTTTGGAAAAAATTGAGGTATCTTTGGGGGAACTAGTAAATCTGGATACTAAGATATGTAAAAAGGAAACATCACATATTTTAAAATTCAATACTTTGGAACCTTTAGGGTTAAATAAGGAATGTGACTGGAAGCATGTAATTTAAGTGATTAATTGCAGTGGGTGTGACTTATACATTTTATGTGTATATAACTTTGTTGCTTTTTATGTTGTTCTACTCTTTGAAGGCTGCATAGCCGAGGCGCTAAGCAATAAAAGTTTGGCTTGTTAAAGTTGGCTTGTTCATTGCTGCTGGTGGTATAGTTTTTTAGTTAGTGTTATCCAGATGATCTATTTTTAATATTGGTTTGATTGCTCACAAATGATGGCAAACGTTGTCTTTCATGATTTTTAAGTACTTCAGTGTTATCATATTCGTATTTGCCATTCACAGTTACTGTCCCAGTCCAAAACTGAAAGGTTACCTTTTCAAAGTTAAGCTCCCGCCCTAATGCCCAGACACTGAATGAAACCCCACTACCTGTTGAGCAGATTTTCAGTTCGATTCGAACCTTAACCTACTGGATACACCAGATAAAAGGAGCACTTCCAACTTTGTCTCAGCAGTCTACTCCAGTATTTAAAATGTTCTAAAACACAACACTTACAGCAATGACTTAGATGGTGAAAGAAAAAAAGGTAGTCAGAAGGCTTGATGAAATTAAAAAAAGCGTCAGGATGGATGGCATTAAAAAGAGACTGAGTGGTTTGTGTTTTACTGAAAAAGCTGAGCAAAGCACAGAGCATTGCAGAATTTGTACAACACACACACACACACAAACATCATGCATACTAGAGGCTAACAAACTCAGTTCCTAATCCAGCACTATTTTATTGTTACTGTAAACGTTCACTACTAGATTGCTCAATAGAATATACACATTTTACAAATTAGTTCTTTAAAGGTAAACATTAAGTTGCTAAGTTTACGATAACATTTTCCTATTGTATATTATTCAAAACTTAAAACCACAAAACCTGACATGAAGAAGTCATCCTCCTGTGTGTGGTTTTATTATGACGCACTGTTTAGTGTATTACATGCGACTCACAGACCTGACACTTTCTTCAGTGTACAACAACCTGCTTGTCACCAAATCCTGGTTTGCCGTGAAAAGAATACAAACGAGGAGGATGGTGGTGTTGCTGAATATTTTTGCAATATCTTGTCCCTTAGTAGTTAGGCTTTTGATGCTTCTAGGATCAAAGCCTTGATTTTAAGGGTCACTCTGTGTTTAGAAAGAAGTAGTGGGAATCTCATTACTAACAGACAAAACATATGATAACATAAAGTCGTGTCTTTATAAGTTAGTATTAGCAAGCTCAGTAGCTCAATGTCCAGATTTTCACAGACTCTCCAGATTTAATTATAACTGTCTTGAAAAGTGCTTTTGAACCCGCGGTAGTGGTGCTGCGGTAGCGTTGTCGCATCACAGTAAGACGCTGTCCAGTTCAATTCTCAGCAAGAGCGTTTTCTGTGTGGAGACATGCGTGAATGGGCATACCTTCGTTGAAGGTTGTGCGTCAGGGCTGGTAACTCGGCACGTAAAAATCAACTACCAATCATTAGCGGACCGGAGTTCCGCTGTGGTGACCCCTAACTGGGAAAAGCCGAAAGACACATACAATGTCTTGAAAAGTGCTTTTCTTGCATAGTGCCACTTGTAATTATTTTAGTTTTTGCTGGTTGTTAATTATTTATTTATTTTCTAACAGAAAGTAGTATTACCAGTGTTTTTACTGTTACTAGATGTGAAAAAGATGACAAAGGAGTTCTTGTCATTCAAACATGTTTGTTTTTCTTATCTTAGTATACACCGCAGCAGTAAAAAATGTGATGCTACTGATTGATTGGTATTGTGAATGCAGCAGCTAGATTAATGTGGTTTATTCATTTGAGTAAATTTCTCTAACTTTAGAGTTAGCTGACAAAACAAAATTGTGTCTGTGCATTGTTATTTTTAATGTAGAATGTGTAGTTAACTTTTAGTTGGCATGCACACACCAAAGGGGTGGGAGATAACATTTCTGGCTAGAATCCCACAACAGATTTATCCAGTGGATGCAGTGTTGGGAAGTTGTAGGCACAATTTAAAATGTGTTGAGCATTTTTTCCTGTTGAGTTAAAAGATGTATCAACAGTAGGAGGCTTTTTATACATCCTAGAAAAGATTACAAGTCTGCACACATTGTCACATGAAACTTATATGCCTACATGTGTAGAATGTACATTTGCTAACTGCATTGCTTTCGTGACTTAAGACATGCATCATACAAAGTCTGTGTCAGGACATCTGGCTTGGAGCCATTTTGCTTTAGGTTTTTGCTCCATGCAGTTCTAAAGCAGACTGCAGCTTTCAAGGATTTACTTTTACTGGCCATGGGAAAGATTTTTTTTCTTGTGGTTCCCACACACTGTATTACTGGATATGCTACAACAAGATCCCTGGTTTTTTTTGAAGACGTTTGACTATCTGTTTAGTTTGCTTTGTAGGACAGTGAATTTTCACAAAGTACTGTGGCGACCCCTAACCGGGAAAAGCCAAAAGAAGAAGAAAAAATGTTGAACTTATTTGAACTTATCTACTATATAAAACAGCAAGCTTTTTAAATAGCTGTCATCTCTTTTCTCATTCTTTAGATATGAATTAAATTACATCAGCAGGGAATACATTGCTATTTGAGAAATGTTCAGATCAGATATTGTTTTGCAGTGCTTTTTGAATACAGTGCGAAAACAAATCTATTACTTTTATCCATAGCTGATTTATTATTCTAATATACATGCCTTATTAGGAGGATTCTTCCTAAATATGCAAACTGCCATCCCAGATTCTTGTTGTTATTATCCTTTTCTATTACTCTCCCTCCTATGATGTGCCGACAAGAAGATGTTCTGAGATTGATGTACAATTTTTGGCTAATGGGTTGCACACTGTTTCTTGTTTTGGCTCTATTTAATTGCAGCTTGCTTTAATTTGAAACACTACTGTTGTTCTGTTTATTTTGTGTTTAATAATTTTGTTTGTTATTCAGTTTGCATTTAAAAGCTGGTATCCCACAATTCTGTTGGGGTGGGTGGTTACATAATTATGTATGCAAATTTATGTTTATTAGCATACAGATTTGTACCTATTTTTCATGGGCCTTTGTCCAGATTTTTTATGATTCCAGGTTGAGAGGTATGAGTGGCATCTTTCTGCTTAAAATTCATGCATTCTGGTGACTGCTTGCTACTAGGAAACCACCACTAGTCCTCTTAACTGTTAAAAATGTGTGTCCCTTGACTGCTTAGGTATTGCATCACTATAGTACTTCATGTCACTAAAAGGAGAACTGTCTAAATTCCAGAATGATTTTCGAACATAACTAGAACAACCACAATTTCTTTGACATGTGCCATCTTCTCTGGAAAAAAGACCAAAAACTCTGTGCTTTCAACTCCTGAAAACAGGTTTCCCTGCATGACCCAGTGTATTTGCTGCTAACGTCTGATTTGAGACAAGAGCTACGAAAGACAGATGCTGTTTAACAGAAATTCATCAAGTCCACAATGGAAAATTATTTTAGCGATTGTTCCTTTTAGTTCCATATATTTTTCAGGTATGAAAAGATCCTCGTCATATACAGTCTTGTGAAAACACCATTAAGACAGAATAATCAACTTCCTTGAGAAACATTCAAGCTACAAAATGACTTTTACAGTTTGACTGAAAATGCATAAACCCTTAGACCATGCAGAGACAAAGCATGCATGTTTTTGCGTCCATAATTGCACACAGAAACATCTTCCTTTGGAAGGGTTATAGCTTTGATTTCTGGAGGCTGGAGATTAAGCCAAATCCTGAAAACACAGCACTGGGTGTTCTAATGCATAAATGCAGTGCCTGAAAGAAACCTGCTTGAATGAGGTAGTCCTCCTAATATAAGTAATATGAAATAAATATAAATATCTTTCCACTTCAGATGTTCAAACAGTGATGCTAGAAATTTTGTGAAACTTTGGCTGTGGTAGAAAGATCAAAAGGCAGGGCAGCAAATGAATACTGTAACTGCCTTACCCAGATTCTGAGAAATCTCCAGTAAGGTGCACAAACCAAAAAATGCAGGTAACCATCCACCATGATCAGACTCACTAGGAATACTTCATACTGCAGGACAGGCAAGAGAGATACTAAGGTAAACACCGTACAATTATTTTCTTTCTTTCTTTTTTTAATGTTAGGTCTGAGAGACAGAAAGCATGTCAGCATTGTTTCTCTTTCTTTAGAACGAGGCAGAACAATGTGAATAAAGCACGGTTACTTTTTTCCAGCTGTAAAACTGAGGATGCGGTTGAAAATTAGACAGGCTCAAGACTCATTTTAAACTGGGTATGTTTGACAGACATGAATAAGTTTGATGTTTAATGAAAAAAATGTTTGTAGATGTGAACTTTAAAAGGAATGAGTAACCTTGGTAGATGAAGAATGCTTTTTGTTCACGGTTAATTAAAAGAATTCTATCCATAAACATAGAATACTTGTGTAAAATCTATAACCATAGACGTCCTTCTCTTCCATGTTGCAGTATTCTTACTGTGGGATCCTCCGCCTCAGGCGACCTGAACGTCGGCTCCTATACAAAAGCTTTCAGCCTGGTTGCTGTTAGTGCAGGGGACGTCACACGTAGGGCCATAAATCAGGGACCTAAATGTGACGTTGGCATGCACAGATCTCAAAACTAACTGTCCAGTTAGACAGTAGCCTAGGAGATGCCAAAGGATATCTTTCAGACTGGTGGAATGCCACACTGTCCAAAAATGAACCTAGTGCCGGTAGGGGCTCTGTGAAGGCCCACAGACCTGTAGATGTGAACTAGGGGGTCAGGAGGGAAGGAAGGAATACTGCAACATGGAAGAGAAGGACATCTATGGTTATGGTAAGATTTTACACAACCATTCTATGTCCCTCTATTCTCATGTTGCAGTATTCTTACTGTGGGAGAGTTCCACAGCTCAGGAAGGAGGAAGGGTAGAGGTAGAGGATTCCAGAAACCCTTGCGAAACCTGCTCTGGCTCTGGAGATATGGTCCAGTTTGTAATGTTTGGTGAAGGTATGTACATTGGACAAGGTGGCTGTCTCAAGGATGGCAGCTGTGTCTAGGCCTTTGAAGAAGGCTATGAAGGAAGCTACTGCTATACTAGAATGAGCCCTGATCACCTGATTTGTGTCTTTTCCTTCGTATGAGTAGCAGAAACAGACAGTTTTCCTGATCCAACAGGAAATAGTCTGTTTGGAGACTGCCTTGCCCAGGGTTCTGGGATGGAAGGAAACAAAAAGTTGATTTAATTTTCTGATGGACAGGCAGAGATAGCAGAAAGGTGCACGTTCACTGAAGATGATGAAAGATCTGCTTTAATCAGCTCACACACATAAGCTAAGACTAAAGGGACATCCGCTAGAAGGGGGTCCTTATGTCTTTGGAGACACCATTTGGAGAATCTCTCCCATTTAGAAATGTAGGCTCTCCTTGTATTGGGTTTCCTGGCCTCCTGCAGGACAGAAAGCATATCCTCTGTGTAGGAGTGTCTGAAGGGTAACAGAAGATTATCACCCAGAGAGTAAGGCTCAGCATCTCTAGGTGTGGATGGATGAGAGTTCCCTTCTGCTGTATGAGAAGGTCCACCTTGTGAGGTAACTTGTGGTGATTGCCCTTGGCAAGGGATTGTAGAAGGGGGAACCAATGCTGCCTTGGCCAGTAGGGAGTCACCAGCAAGATTTTTGCATGTCTCTCCTGATCTTCAGGAGGACTTTCTGAATGAGAGGGAAGGGGGGAAAGGCATACAGAAACCGTTCTTTCCATGAGATGGTGAAGGCATCCACTCTCCAAGCTAGGGGAGAGTGGTGTTTGGTACAGAAGTTTCTCAGCTGTCTTCTGGGGGAAGGCAAACAGATCTATATGTGGTGTACCCCATTGATGGACCATATCTAGGAAAACATCCCTGTGTAACATCCACTCGTGATGTAGAGAGAATGATCTGCTTAGAGCATCTGCTTGAAGGTTGCCCTGGGAAGGGATGCATGTTGCCTGTACAGATAAATTGTTCTGTGAGGCTAATTCCCAAATTTGCATTGCCAGCCTGCATAGAAGGTAGGACCTGGTCCCCCCATTTGTTGATGTACCACATGACAGCGGTGTTGTCTGTGAAGATTAGCAGAGGGCCTGGCTGAAGGATAGGGAGAAAAGCCTTCAGGGCTAAATGAACCGCCATCATTTCCCTGACATTGATATGTTTCCTCAAGAGGGATGCCTGACAAGGTGTTTGTACCTTGAGTCCCTTCATGGTAGCCCCCCAGCCCTGATCGAGTCATCTGTGCGCATATGTTGAGCTGGTGTGGGGGGTAGGGGGTTAGGAGGGGTAGTCCTGGATTCCTCTGAACCTGCTGTATCCACCAACTTAGTCCTGTTTGTAGACAAGGTATGAAGGGTATTTGGAAGTCTAGAGGATGGCTGTGCTGAGACCATATGTTCTTTAAATACCAATGTAGCTTCCTCATGTGCATCCTGGCTAGGGGAAGCATATGGATGGTGGCTGCCATAAGACCCCGAATGCGCATAAACTGTCTTGCTGACAACTGGTCTATCTGCAGGAGGTCATGGAAATGGTCTGTAAGGGAGATTACTTTGTCTTGGGGTAAAAATGTTTTCATTGGGTCTGTCCGAATTCTGCAATCCAGGAAGACCTTGTCTTGTTCTGGAGATAGGGATGACTTGGGGAGGTTCAGTATGAAACCTAGTCTCTGAAGCAGGGACATACAGAACTGGAGATGATTTTTGAAGGTCTCTTCTTTTTCTGCACAAATTAGAATATTGTCTAGGTAAGGACACAGCTGTATGCTCTAGGTGCTGCAGAAGGCTATGGTGGGAGCTAGGCATCTGGTGAAAACCCTTGGTGTAGTGGACAAACCAAAGGACAAGGCAGTAAACTCAAAATGAGAGCAAGGCTCAGCAATGCTCAATATTTCTTGTGGTTTGGGTGAATGGGGATGTGGAGGTAAGCTTCCTTCAGGTCCAAAGTGGCCATGAATGCTTGTGGTGGCAATAATGGAAGCAGGGTCTGTAGGGACAGCATTCTGAAACAGGGGACTTATAAGTTCTAAATCCTTTTCTAAAAGTCCAGGATTGGTCTCTGTGATGCATGCTTTTCCAGAATTAGGAAAAGTCTGGAGTAAAAACCTTTCCCTTCTTGTCCTGATGGTACGGGTTCTATGGTGCCTTGTGCCCGTAGATCCTGGATAATGTGGAGAATTAGGTGAAGCTGATTTTTGAGTGGAAAAGGAATGCCCTGTGGGGTGGGTCTTTCCTGCCAGGATAGGGAATATTCTTCTTCCACTAGTGCCAGCACCCAGTGGTCTGTGTTGATTTCTTTCTAAAGGGGCAGACAGTGAGAGAGATGGGAAGACAGGGGGAGATGGCCAAGGCAGTCACACATTGTTGCCATTATTTCTGTCCTGAAAAGACCATCTTTGGGCTGGCTGAGAAGAGGTAGCCCTAGAAGAGGACTGCCTCCTAATCCCTTTCCTATGCCTGGTAGAAGAAGGGGTGGTCATGGAGGGGGCCCTTCTGACATAGGATGTTTTGGCAGGATACTTTCTATAGTACTTAAGTATAGGAGATACCAGCAGGTGCTTAATATCTTGTAGCTCTTTGCTCTTCTCCTGTAGATTTTTAAGCAGTTTTGCAGACTGCTTACCAAGCAGAAGGTTATGATCAAGTGAAGCAAATATGATTTTGGACTTAAAATCTTCTGGCAGTGGTTGGAGCCTAAGCCAGGAGTATCTATGCAGAACTGATGCAGTTGCAGTTGATCTAGCACAGACTATTGTTGCATTATAACTGCATCTAATGGAGTGCCTGGCCACCTGGAATGCCAGGGATAGCTTAGATGCTACTTCGGTTTTGTTAGGAGAGTCAGGCAGGGAGTTGAGAAGTGTAGGGCTTGGGATACCCAAGTCTAAGGCATATTTCACCACATGTGTTTTGTAGTTAATTGCTCTAAAGGCCAGGGTGGAAGAGGTGCAAGTATTCTTGCCCAGCCTATCCAAAATTTTACTGCCTTTATCTGAAGGTAAAAGAGAGGAAAAAGGGAACAGTCTAGATTGTCTATCTGGGGCCACAGCTATAACAGCAGGGTCCGCCAAGGGGGGTTTTACTAGGAATTTGTGGTCATCATGCACCTTATAGAAACAGTCTGGTCTCTCTGGGCAGGTGGCTGAGAGTCAGGGTTCTTACAGCAAAAAGCAAATGAGTCAAGGTATGCAGGGATCACTGGAGGAATGGCTGATGGGGAGGGTGATTCAACCTGCAACAACTCAGAGTATCTTTTTTGAGTTTCTGTCATTTGAGTAGTATCCCATTTGAAGTATTCTTTCATCTTAGTGATAGTTTCACCAAATGTTATGTCCTCTGGAGGGAATCTCCTTCAATAGAATCCTCATCTGGAGAATAATATTCCAGGGGGGAGGCTATTTGGGATAAGTAGGTGACAGACTCTTCAGAACAAGAGGAGATAGCCTCTTCTCTTTCCTGGGGAACAAAGGGAAGGAGTGAGGTAGTAGAAGTAGACCTTGGGCTGAGAACTGGAATGGGGAGAATGAGGAGGTTGTAGGCCTAAGAGCCATGAAGGCCTGCATCAGGGACTGAGTAAAAGACTGCCAGTCTGGTTGTCATTCAGAATGGATAGATAAAAGTTTAGTTTTTTTGTCTTCTTTTTAAAGGAGTAGTTTTGGGAGACACTGTAGGCCTTGATTTTGAGGCTTTACCAAAGGAAGGAGACTCGGATTCCTGAGATCCAGAAGGGCATCCGGTGGAACCTGGTTCCCCCTCAACTTCGGAAATAACAGACGTCTGAGTCATCTCTGCAGACATGCCGGCCAGTGCATTAGAAACGGCATTCTTGGGGAGAGCCATAGAAGCAGATGGCTCTAGCGGACGTCCTTCAACCCCTATATCAGCGGCTGGCAGGGTGTCAGCAGATAGGCAGTGGTAATAGGTCACGAAACTTTGACCTTTTTCTTTGGTGGTTCCATCGGGTCGGCCGACTTCGGATCCATCCTAAGGGCTAGCTTCTTAAGCCTTTGATTTTCTAAGTACAGGGTAAGGGCAGCTGAATGGCTTATGAGAGTTTTAGGGATGAAGGATTGGCAAATGGAGCAGCCTAGACAAAAGACACAACGGTCATGGATGTCCTTATGCAGAATTTGACACCCACATTGGCATTTACCTTTCTTAGTGGACATCAGCTAATGTAAAACCAGCAAACCAAGCTCAAGTAATTAATATAAGTAAGAAATCTCCAACAGGGTACTTAAGCTTCAGACGTCTTGATAGAGAGGAGCAATTCGATCAATCTGACATTCAACTGCTGCAGAAAAGTTCTGAGATCTGTGAATGCAGACGTCACAATTAAGGTCCCTGGTTTATGGCCCTATGTACAACGTCCCAAAAAAACAACAGCAACCAGGCTGAAAGCTTTTGTATAGGAGCCGACGTTTGGGTCGCCTGAGGCAGAGGATCCCACAGTAAGAATACTGCAACATGAGAACAGAAGGACATCTTTCAGTCACAAATAAAGGTCATTTTGTCAAAATAGTGTTGACTGCATAAGCTGCACAGACAGAGAAAATGTCAGACATGCTTCAAATATGTAGGAACAGAGGCAAATGACACTTATAACAACTTCATGAGAAGATACCATTTCCTTTTGTCAGTCCCATGACTGCTGGTTGTAATTTCGATAAAAACTGCTGATGATGCATTCCATTTTTAAGAGAAGATATTAAAGTGATAAACTGTTTGACATTCATGAAAAAAGCAGGAATTATTCAAAGAGAAATTACTCTCTATAAACAGTACTGCTTTGTTGAGTGACTTGACTGAACACAACTCAGATACTGAGAGGGAAGCTACTTCTCTAGCTGAAACTGGTTGTTAAGACTTGATTCATCTGATTCCTTTAAGGTTTCCTGACAGCAAATGCTGGCTGAGACGCATAAAGTGAATATGTGCCCTTGTAACTTTACTGACCAAGTGAATAAGATGCATTTTGAGGTTGCTGAAGTATTAAATAATCATGTAGGTGCCATTGAAGAACTCCACTAGCAGAATGAAGCATTAAAGTTGGGAACAATGGCATCATTAGAAGAAAAGTAAACTGATCAGCAGGATAAGGCTTGCAAGAAGAATTCAAGTGAGCAAAGTGCCAGAGAAAGAAAGGGGAGCCAAATGAAGGAAAGGTTGGTTTGGCTGGGCTGGTCTGGTCTGTAAGGCCATCATACCAAAACTGAAATAACTTGTCTTTTTTGGCAGGACCAGAAGTGTCTGCAAGCCCTCCAAGTTAGCCTTGGCATACAAGTACATTTTGAGACAAGGTTTGAGATATCAGATTCTGTTTTTATTCTACAAACCTAGTAAAAAGTTACAATACAAAACAGAAAGGAAATTTCTGAAAATGATTTTGATGCATACTGAACAGAAGACACTGCAGTTTCTGGTACGAATATATGAATGCTTACTAAAATAGTTTATGTTTGTACTACTGTATACAACTATTTTTCACTTTTTCCTCCATACAAAACATGACTAGCTTACTTAAATCAGTTAGTAAAACTTCTTCAAGTTTATACTGGAATTTTTTTATGTGGAAATATATGCACAGAATGTTTGTTACTCCCTATAAAATCTCAAAGGTTAGTAAAATGATTTCTTCTGTTTGTTGGAGACTTTGAAAATATGTAAAAGCTGACTGGACACACGTTTATGGATTGTGAACATTTAAAAGTATATTGGAAGAAATAAGTATGTTTAAGGAGTTATGGTCTGACAATTTAACTAGATCAGTAATACTTGTTAGATATTAAATATGCTGAAAGAAAAAGCTTGCTTAAATGCAGAAACAGAGTTTAGTAATATGTGATCAGCAACCATACTAAATGACTGTGGCTTAAAAAAATAAGACACACACACATCAAGAAAGCTGAACTTCTTACAGACATGACAAGAATGTAATCTGCTTTCACTGGACAACAGGACATGCTCTTCTAAGAAAGTTTAAAAATGTGCTTTTCTAATCCACAAGGCGTTTTCTTGAAGACAGTTTACTTATCAGAATTTGCACAAGAACAGATGTGTTAGCATTTGCGTCATCAAGCCAGTATCTTTCCAAAACCAAGAGGGTGTGTGTTTAACTAAAATATGTATAAAAAGTCTGTATTAAATCTAGTTATGTTAGGGGTATGGTAGGGACTCATTTGTCCTGAGGTAAATGTTATATCTCTCACATCATCTGTACTATATGAGAAGTAAAGTTGGAACAGTACTTTTAAGCTGCAACGTTTGTCCAGTTTGGTTTATTATAAAAAGTTATTGGTTACTGCTCTCTAAAGTTGATGCTGCAAAGTATATTCTCTCATCAGTGTATATTCTGCAAGTTTCTGTATGCGACAGATTGTGAATGCAAATATAACTAGACTTTGAATTTTAGCAGAATCCAGCCAGCAAATCCCACAGCAAGAGCAAGCAGTAAGTAGCAGTAAGCAGAGAGAGCTCAAAATATTTTTTCAATGGCGAGGCAGCTGAGTGACTAGCACCATATAATTTTTCAATGGCAAGCTAGCCTGCATTTGAACCTAAAATCTGCATTTGAACCTAATACCTGCATTTGAACCTATAATCTGCATTCAAACACAGGGGGAGTGATGGTAAGCCCTGCAGAGGGTTACTTCAGTTAAATTGCAGTAACTAACATTTGTACGTATGTGTCAATTCTGAACAGAAGTATTCCAGTTTATGCAGCTTGCAGTAGTAAAGTTTTTTAGACGTCTACATCCGGAGTGAGACAGAAGTTCCAGTCGCAGTGCCATAATTTCACTAAAGAAAAGGGGGATATCCACTAGCCCAACAGTCCACTGCCTGTTGTGCTTTCCCAGCTTCTCAAGTGACTTTGAAAAATTTCTAGCCATCAGCAACAATAGTCTGATCACCTGTTTTCTTGCTAACTGGTAAGACTTTTTTCTGTGTCACATATTTAGTGTAGATGATGTTAAATAGTTTGTATATTCTTACATAGTTTGTATATTATTAGACAGTATGGATAGTAAATTGCAATGTTTGTATACACAGCATATTAGTAAATGTAAAACCTTAGTAGGGCAGGTTGATAGTAAGGCATTATGCAAATGTATTACAATATTTGACTGGTATCTCAAAGAAAACCATGTGAAATATGACAAATGTTTATTGTGTAATTCAACAAAAACTGCATTTTGTGTATTATGCCATAAAAAAGTATTGCATAATATTGCTAAAAAGATAGACTGTAAAGACAGATCTGTTCATGATAAAGAATTAACTAAGGCTAAAGTGTTTTTATTATATTCAGATGTTAAACAGTTATGTCCTGTCACCACATGTGAGTCAAATCAGTTACTGATAGAACCACTAGTACATTTTGTTACAAAAAAATGTAGTAAACTTCTAAAAAAGAGACACAATGAGTTCAGGAAGTTTAGACAAGTTATACAAACATTTTTTCAAAAGTGCATAGGAGTTTCAGATTCAGCAGAACAGGTTCCTGAGACATATCAGGCAGACCACGAGGAGACTCTTAAACAACAGTTACAAGATGAAGAAAATAGATTAGCTGAACTGACAGAGACTGACTTCCTACATACATTGGGAAAGAGTAGGAAACTACAGCTGATCTGTACAAAAGAAATATATTTCATAATATGTTTGTGTTTTGAAAATGGTTAAGCTTACATGGTAGGATGGTGAAATACAAATCATTCTCAAATGTTTAAAACTTCCATTCAATTAAAGCAATATATTTATCAGTACTACAGTAAAGTAGAGCATATGACTGCCATTCTTAGCATAGTCAAAAGGTAAACAAAACAGTTCTAATGTAGAAAAATTAAATAAAAATAGTTAATAAGAATAATGATTTAAAGTTACAAGACAGACATGCATGTATGTTATTTTCATCTAGAGTACATTTGTTTACAATGCACAAAAGCAAAAGGCAGACAACAGCAAATATAAATAATGTAAGTATAAACATACGTTAATTAAGCTAATATCTATTTTGTTTTTTACAATTTTTTTATAATTATATAGTAACACCAAACAGTTAAAGTTCTGAATTTTAAAAAGAAATAAAATTACGGATGGTATTAGTCAAACAGTCTTTGTAAAATGAATGTCAGAACAGTTAAATAAATAAAAAAATACTGAAATCAAAAGTTAAAAAATATGTAAACAAATTGTAAAATAATGTTTAGTTTGCATAGTTATGCAAATCACAAATATAATACTAAGTGTTTTATAACAGCATTTTACTAACAGATGATTAAAGGAAAAAAATGCTAAAAAGGTTAATTGAAATGTGAGCTCAGACCTTCCTAAACTGGATGAATAGTTACAGGAAATGTTGAACAGATAAGATAAGAAACAAGACTGCCAGACAAGTGGCTTGAGTTTTTCTAAAAACTTATTGTTATTAAAACATAATTGTTAAAATGTTCACATGCAACACTATTTGGTAATTATAATAAAACATCACAATTGTGCATATATGTCACTGATAAAAAAAATAATAATAAAAAAAAAAACCTTAGTTACATCAAGTATAGCCAACAGATGGGTTATAGTATACATACAGTTCAAATAAAGTATACAGGAGGGTACAAATAACTACTACTAGTAGAAATAGACAGCAAAGGCAACAGAAAAGATGATCATATCAGACAAAGGTCTACAGTTTAATAACCTAATAAAGCAAATGTATAACCAAAGTGTTGGGCTGACATATATTATAAAACAGATAAACAGTGCTGCAGTACTACAGGGGGAGGGGTACTTTCTCAGTTTTACACTGACTGTATAAGCAGTATTGCACAAGAGTCAGAAATAAAGCTACAGACAAAAATAAACAACAAGGGTCTAAAATAAAGTTACAGAAAAAAATAAACAACAAGGGTCTAAAATAAAGCTACAGAATAAATATGTGTGAAAAACCATGTTTTAAAAAAATTGGGTTCAGGATAGCTGCTAGATTGAAATGCATGAATAGCAAACAGTCTGTGTAAATACATACTGTACAGAATACATTGTAATAAGTTTAAAAGTAATTTGTCAAGTTGTAATATCACTGGTTTTACCCCAGTAAAATAATTGCTTTCAAATATTTATTATCTAAGCCCAGTTCAGTACTTTATGTTCACTTCACTGTCAACCAAGATGTTAATGGGCAGTTCAAAGACATGACCACAATGTTATAAATGCTTGCAGTAGCACATGGTTCTTGTCTCTTATAGTTAATTCAACAAGTTGCAAAGAGTTAATGAAACAGTTCTAAGTCATAAATTAAATTCTGTAATTGCAAAAGAATAAATTAATCAAGTTAAACTAAAGCAGACAGCACATAACTGATAAAATAATTTCACAGAATGGTCCGCAAAAGAAAAAGTTGTTAAATACATTCAGTTTTGGTAGTGATACTTAATATCATTGTATTAACTATGTAAAATTGCATTTTGATTTGTTGTATCAAAAGACTATATAATGTGAGATAAAAAATACATATCAGTATAAAATGTTTTGAGTATGTTTAAAAACAGAGGGAATTGTTAGATATTAAATATGCTGAAAGAAAAAGCTTGCTTAAATGCAGAAACAGAGTTTAGTAATATGTGATCAGCAACCATACTAAATGACTGTGGCTTAAAAAAATAAGACACACACACATCAAGAAAGCTGAACTTCTTACAGACATGACAAGAATGTAATCTGCTTTCACTGGACAACAGGACATGCTCTTCTAAGAAAGTTTAAAAATGTGCTTTTCTAATCCACAAGGCGTTTTCTTGAAGACAGTTTACTTATCAGAATTTGCACAAGAACAGATGTGTTAGCATTTGCGTCATCAAGCCAGTATCTTTCCAAAACCAAGAGGGTGTGTGTTTAACTAAAATATGTATAAAAAGTCTGTATTAAATCTAGTTATGTTAGGGGTATGGTAGGGACTCATTTGTCCTGAGGTAAATGTTATATCTCTCACATCATCTGTACTATATGAGAAGTAAAGTTGGAACAGTACTTTTAAGCTGCAACGTTTGTCCAGTTTGGTTTATTATAAAAAGTTATTGGTTACTGCTCTCTAAAGTTGATGCTGCAAAGTATATTCTCTCATCAGTGTATATTCTGCAAGTTTCTGTATGCGACAGATTGTGAATGCAAATATAACTAGACTTTGAATTTTAGCAGAATCCAGCCAGCAAATCCCACAGCAAGAGCAAGCAGTAAGTAGCAGTAAGCAGAGAGATCTAAATATTTTTTCAATACTAATGCATGTTCCACTTCCTGTAGCTGTAAAAGACAAAGAACAAAATATATTGGAGTCTTTTGGCAGTTGCTAGAAAAGTTATTACAAAAAAATGGAAATCAAACTCCATTTCTACATTCAAATGATTGGTAAATTTAACAACAATACTATGTAAAGATCTACAAATCATACTAAAGACTTTTAGTGACTGGGATAGCCTTGAAATGTTGCTATTGAAATACCAATACTCAATGTGTTAATTGTATAAGATTACCTGGATGACTCAATGTATTCTTAACATTGTAAAACAACATATGATATTGAATTTTTTCCTTTCTGTGTATATATTGTAAATATGGTAAATTAATACAATTTTTCTTAAAAAAAATGCTATTACTATGATAGGTCAGCAAGATATCATGCTGAGACTGGGACAGATAGTTAGAATTAAAGAATACAATTAAATACTTGGAACAGTAAGATGGTGTTATCAGCATATCTAATATACCAATGTGTTTCACTGTCAGCACAAGAGAAGGCCTACCTCTAAAAAAAAAAAGCACTTACTACTTGCATCCATGATGGCACAGTGGTGCAGCAGTTAACATGGTCACTGCAGAGCAAGAGGTTCTCTGCGGAGTATGCATGTCATCCCTGCATTCAGGTGGGTTGTCTCCGGGTGCTCCGGTTTCCTCCCACATTAGAAAGACATGCATCTGGAGTGTTTCTCTCCAGGCCTCCGATGAAAATTGGCTCATTCGAAGTCGAACTTTCCCAGTTAACAAATCTTAAGTAAATAAATCACAAATTGGTAAAGTGGCCAAAGAGCTGCCACTAAGGAACTGACTTGAAAGAGAAGGCATCACAAATTTCTCAAACTAAGACGGCTCCAGAGTGTGAAACACATGGGCATCCTGCTAGCAACTGTGTGCTGGCCAATTCCTCAACTGTAAGATCAGCTGCTGACAAGCTATCTGCTTATGGCTAATGACTGGAAGTAATCTTAGAACCAACTGCAACATCATTTGCTAAAGTCTGTACATTATACACACACAGCAGAAATAATTAAGAAAATGGCAACCTGCATTCTGTATGAGAATATGAATCCCACAGGATAGAACAGGTACTGCAAATGGAACAGAGGATGCCAGTAATGATGCAGCTTAGCAAGACAAATGATTAATGAGATGCAAACTCACGAAGATGATTAGCAATTCTGGACTGGTTTCCTATCTTCAAGTACAGAATGCTCCAGAGGAAAAAGATGCAGCCTTTAGGTGGAAAATAAATTTGTGTTTCTATGGATTGCCAGCGAATCCATATTTAACACAGCTTTTACATTTCACATTCATTTTGTAGGCATGCTGTTTGGAACGGGGTGTTATGCCATGACTAATTTGTCTCAGAATAAATAACGATTTTATTTATTTGGCATTTGTTTACCAGGAAAGTCTGACTGAACCATAAGTACCCATTTTCAGCAGAGGCCAGGGAGAAAAGCTCTACATACATACAGTTAAATCGTACCATTCAACACAGTTGTTACAAAGCATGATGATCATCTTCTTCTTCTTTCAGCTTTTCCCGATTAGGGGTCGCCACAGCAGATCATCTGTCCGCTCATGATTGGCAGTGGAGTTTTACAGTGTCAAGTTGCCAGCCCGGCGCCCAACCTTCCACAGAAGGCACACACATGCACATACACACACCTAGGGCCAATTTAGAGTGACTAATTCACCTACTGCATGTCTTTGGGATGTGGGAGGAAAACCACGCAACCACAGGGAGGACATACAGACTCCACGCAGAAGGTACCCCAGCAGAGAATCGAACCGGAGAACCTCTTGCTGTGAGGCGGCAACACTAACCACTGCACCACCATGGCCGCCCTACAAAGCATGATCATATGAGATGAAATAAACAGTACAGTACATATCATGGAATCATACATAACAGAATAAACAAAGATGGACATGAGTATAACGTTACATAGGTTGCTAAAATATATGAGGGAAAAATTTCTGAGATCATAAGATATAAGAACAATGTATATTGACTGAAGTTCAAAGATATGTGTCTGGAGCGTTTCTCCCTGGGCCTCCGCTGAAAATTGGCTTGTACCAAGTCGGACTTTCCCGGTAAACAAATCTTAAATAAAATTAAAAAAATTGATATATTCAGGTATTTCATGTATGACTTGCAAGATCTGGCTTGAGACACAGTAGGTATGAGATTGAAGATGAAATTCTTTGCACTTTAATACCTCAAGGTTAAACATATATTATAAAGATTAACCAATAATTATAGCCATTTCAATTCTGCACAGCAAAAAAATGCTCACCCATTTGTACAGCACTAAGCCTTTAGACAAAAACCTCCATTTCCTTTCTATTGATTGCCTTCCTGATATACATACTGGTTGGTCAACCAAGACAAGCAAATCTCACTTCGCACCTTGTATCCCAACCACCACCATCAAACAGACAGACAGACTGTTGCTTTTCAAATGCTAAAGTGTAACATACCACTTTTAGTTCTTTCTTATCCTTAGCATTTCCTGTATGTATCCTATCCCTTTGTAATCTACAACCTGCTGTGATCATTCATACACTCCAACACTCTGGCATGGCTAGTAAGTTAACCACATTTCTGCACTGCTAATGTGTGTACTTCATTTAAAAGCTTTAAAGCAAGACTGATAAACTGATCTATCCATGATTCTTGTTAACTCTGTGGACTAAGGGGTTGCTAAATTTAGTTATAACAAAGGGTGCATGATGAAAGCTCCTGACTATTTCCGTTTATGTCACAATGGAGATAGTCTGCTAGTTAAATACACTAGTTCTGGAATGCTACTGTGCTGTCCCTTTTAATGAACAGTGAAGCATTTGCTCAGCTTGAAACAAATGCTGCTAAATACTACTGAAGCATTTTCTTGGCTTGAGCAAACTCAAGATAAATACATACCTTACATACATGAGGTCCATTATTACAAAACAGGGTTTTTACTATAAGATTTATTTCATTGTTTTGCACTTCAGTTAACTGCTTTAGAGTGCCAAAACGTTGTTTTTACTTTATTAGTTGATTTTTCACTTCAAAAAAAATTTTTAAAGGTTCCTGATAGTTGAGATTGCCTTGTCAGGTAGTTTATATTGTTCTGTGGTAGCATTACACTCTCAAGCAATCTTTTTTTTATGTTTTTACATTAAGAGGACTGGGCTAGTCCATCTAGTGGCAGTAGGTGGAGGCCTGGTTTATTTGAGTTGGGAAGTACATCAGAAAGCTGCAAGTGTAGTGGTTTTATTGCCCAGAGAACTTAGAAGCGTTTTTTCCTGTGTTTTTAAGTGCCTGTATAAATATGGAACAATTGTGCACTACTGTACACCATGCAATAGTGGTTAGTAGTACCCTGTATAGATGCAGACACCTAGAAATCACATTTTCCCATTAAAACACCTCTGAAACTATACCAGTAAATTGGTGAGTACAGAGCAATTACTTTGGATCTTGAGTAGCACAGAACAGCTAGTTTGCGTATTGAGGAGCACTGCCCCTTGAATTTAGTACTATACAGCTTAGTATAGCCTCTATCCCCAAAATGACCCTTAATCAGCCCACTATTAACCCCCCCATGCACTGTTCCCTTATAGCTCACACAGTAAAGAACATGACATCATGGATATGCACTTTCCCAATTTTTCTCCAGCTAGTTTAGTGGATATGGTTATACGGAGACAATGTAACGACTATTACAAGACAACCTTAAATGACAAAGATTTAATCCACAAAGAAACAAATGCAGTAGGCGAGATATATATATAAATACTGCCAATACTGCCTCTGGTGGAAAAACTATTCAATATACTAACAACAACTTGGTTATCAGAAACACAAAAGCTATACACCAGACATAGTACACACCCCACATATAGACCTGCTTATGTCGAGGCACTTACATACAATCTTCCAAAACCTCAAAGATATCCCAGACATTCCACCTACAAAAATTATCCTCAGCAAACCCGAAATCACTCAGCAAACACACCACCTAACACTGCTCATACACCCACACCCAGTGGAGCCTCAACTACCAAGCCCATAAGGGAAGCCAATTCACTGCCCATGACTCTATTCACAGAGGACTCCATTGTAAGACATACTGATGCTCCACGAACCAGACTGAACTAGGAGACAATAACAGTCAGTTGCCTATCAAGGGCCATGACCTGCCAAGTTATGCATGCACTCAAGTCACTGCACTACAGGTATCAGTATGGCTCAGCATTAGTCCATGTAAGTGTAAATGACATGAGACATACCACCATATACTATAGGAAAAGGGATGTTATGGAGATTTTGGACTGTGTGTCACAGATTGGTATTTGGCTGGAATTGAGCAGCAGTCTACCTTCACCAAGGATGATCCCACAATATGAACAGGTGATGACTGACTTTAATAATTGGCTTAGTTTTTTGTCATTCTAGGAAGACACAATATTTATTATCATGGGAGGACATGGTTAACAAATCACAGTGCTTTGCCAAGAATAGTATGCACCTGTCCCCTCTAGGTTTTCAAATATTGGCTAAAACACTGTCCTCCCCAAAAGAGCCTTTTTTATCTAACGCCAAATTAACAAACCTTCTAACATAGTAAAATCTACTCAAGAATATCTCAAGTTGTTACTGCTCGATACTAGGAGTGTAAACAATAAGCTCCACCCCCCCCCTCCAAGCTCTTCCCAACTTGGAAAATGCAAATATCTGTGCAGTTACCAAGACATGGTTTAAAGCTGTAGACAGTACCCCAGCAGTGCAAGGGTTCAGTACCTTTCACACATTTAAACTAGAAACTGCACAGAGAGGGACTAAAGGTGAACATATCTCAATCTACATTAATAACAAGCATACCTCTATGTTGGTTAAACACTATGATGCACTGGAGTTCCTCCACATCCAGATTACCATACTCCAAGTCCCATACCATATCATAGCAAGCTACAGATCACCCTCTATGTCCCATGAGACCTATAGCCATAGCCGGCGTTAGGCCGCTGGGAACCACCAATTACCTCCCTGTGAATGAGGGCCCCCATTCAGCAGCCACGGGTTGCTCCGACTGTTGCTCTTCTTTGGCTCGGCTCCTCGTGGACATCCACATAGTTTCTGACTTGGACCTTGCCGTCACTGTGAAAATCGGAACTGTGTTTCCGTTTTTTTTTTTTTTTTTGATTTGCGGGCAAGCTGCACTCAATCAGGTCCACTCACTGAAACAAGGGATATGATTGGCTGCAGCAGACTGCGAACCAAGTTCTTGTTTTTTTTTTTTTTTTTTTAAAGTAGGAAGTGATGAAGCAAGGACCTAATTGGTCCTTGCAAATCACTTCCTGAACACACTGCCTTTAAAAAGGCACCTGCAGCTAATAAGGATCACTTCTCTTGTTTTTAAACAGAGGAGTACTCCTTAGCAGCAGCAGAGTGTGGAGATCGAGCCGGGTTTGGACCAGCGTGAGGACGGACTACATCGGGAACGGATCAGCGATGGATTCAAGCCTTTAGAGCGGTCGTGGTCTTTGGATTATACCCTTTTTTCAACTATCCTTCTAAGGGAAACTTCTCAAATGGTCTGACAAACTGTCCTTTTAAGGGCAATTTCAAAGGGACTAAGTGGTCTGAGTCTGAGGAAGGCAAGCAGAGAAGGTGAGCCTTCAGTCGTCAAGAGGGTGCAGAATATTGAAAGCAGCCTTCTGTAGAAAGCATAAAACGTAATTTTTTGGGTTTAGTTTAAACTTTATTTTTTGTGGAGGGGGGGTGATTGTTTTTTGTGCACATTTCTTGTGCTAAGATTTTTGGGGGGGTGAGGGCTGTGGTTGCACTAGTTTTATTTTGGTTTTGTGTAGAGCTTTTGTGCTAAGAGATTTTGGTGGGGGGGTGAGGGCTGTAGTTGTACCAGTTTTATTTTGGGGCTGTGGTTGTACTAGTTTTATTTTTGGTTTTGTGCATAGTTTTTGTGCTAAGAGGATGGGAGGGTTGTGGTTGTACGAGTTTTATTTTGGTTTTGTGCTAAGAGGGTGGGAGGGGTGAGGTTATGGTTGTACCAGTTTTATTTTATGTTCGTGCTCTGGTGGTAAGAGGATGGGAGGTGAGGGGCTGTGGTTTTACCAGTTTATTTCACTTGTGTGGTATTCTTGTGCTATGAGGATAGGGGAGGTAGGGACTGGTTTTATCAGTTTTAATTTGCTTTTATGTAGAGTTACTGTGCTAAGAGGATGGGGGGGTGAGGGGCTGTGGTTGTACCAGTTTTATTTTACTTTTGTGTAGCGACATGTTGTGCTAAGAGGATTTGTGGGTGAAGGGCTGTGGTTATACCAGTTTTACTTTACTTATTTTACGTTTGTTTACTAGATAGTCTGACTGGGATAGAACCCATTTTCAGTGGAGGTCCAGGGAGAAATGCTTTAGTACACAGGTGCTAGAAATATGTAAAATAAGTTTGGTTTATCTATTTGTACGAGGGACAATATAAGGGAATGTGAAATGTAATATACATTTAATTTTGATTGCCCGTTAGTTAGGAAAGTGTGTAAGTTAATTATTTGGGGCAAGAGGTAGAGTTGCCTCGTTATTTTGTTTTGGCAGTATCTATGCTGTATATGCAAAAGGTAGAGAGAATGGGATAGGGGTGACGAAAAGGAGGGGAGATAAATAATGGGATAGAGAAGGGTATTATAGTTGGCTAGAGCAGGGATAGGTGGGCAGTCTTGTGAGCTGCTGCTGTCTAAGTCAATAGTCTTAGGCGTATGGGGTAAGTGGTGAAGATTAGCTTATTTCAGCCTGGGTTGGGACATGACCTGTTGCATGGTAGATGTGACACAAGTGTATCGATGTCAGCATATTGGATTGTGAGTGCTAAGGATGTGGCGGTATTGAGGTTGATAATAAATCCACTAAACTGAAGTGGATCAAGGGTGTAGCCTTGTGAGACTTCTAATGTGAGTGGATGTAGAGGGGGGTAGATCCTGGAAACATTTTATGGATGTTTATGACCTGTTGGGTAACTTTGGAGCCAGTGGAGGGCTAGGGGGGATGCAATTAAGGTTGGCGAGAGGAGTCAATAGTTTGTTGACAGACTCTGACAACTACCCCCCTCTACTTCCGCTCACATTAGGAGTCTCACAAGGCTACACCCTTGATCCACAAATTGAGAAAGTCAGATGATCCTGTTTTACCTTCATTTGTAAATTGATGGTGTTGGTATAACTGAGGAGGGCAGTTGCAGCTTGAGGCCTGAAGCCGTGTTGGGATTTGGCAAGTTAATTATTGGTTGAGAATGGATGCATTCCTCTAGGAGTTCAGGTAGTGGGGGAAGAATTGCTCTTGGCCTATAATTTGTAAGTTCTGTCAAGTTTCCACCTTTGTGCAAGGGTATAATGTATGATATTTTCCAGATGGTTGGGACGTACTGCTCAGTAATGGATCTTTAAAGTATTCAGGATAAGAACTGGCTTCAGCTGCTATTTTTTGAAACTGTTGGTAGATTGTCAGCTGAATTTGCAGTAGGGTTTGAGTTTTTTTTACAAGTTTGTCAAACACTGTTCTGATATATAGGTTTATAGTACTGTTCTACACTATCCATGATGTTACACCTTGTTTTGCAGTTTTGTGACTGCTTGAATTATGCTGACAGGTTAGGAGGTTGATGGGGCCTGTACGTTGTTTAAAATGCCTAATGTTGGGAGGGTAGTTAGCAGCTGTGAGAATGTTGCTGCTGAAGGCATAGATGTTTTGAATGTATACTAATACAAACCCTGTTATGCTACTATTGTGTATAACCACAATGTTCTACTCACTGATGCAATGACTGCAATTTTTCCGCTGTCCATAGTTAATGTGTTGAAAGTTTGGGAGTGTGGTTAGGGCCTGTGAGAATGCTGCAGTGTTCAATGTTTGCCTGGAGTTTTTTTAATGGGGGTCACGTACTGTATAAGCACATTGTTAATGCTACACCTATGTTTTTGGTTTTCACTTTATCCAGGATTATTATGCATCAGCTGGGGGGGGTGAGAATTCCGCAGAATGTACTGATATCTTAATGCATGCTAATGCAAACACTGTTCTGCGTCTAGGTTTATAGTACTATTTAAATATCCCTGATGTTACAGCTTGTTCTGCAGTTATTTTTGGCTGTTTGAATTATGTAATTTGGAGGTTGATGGGGCCTGTACATTGTTTAAAAAGCCTAATGTTGGGAGAGTAGTTAGCGGCTGTGAGAATGTTGCAGTGTTCAATGTTTGGCTGGAATTTTTTTAATGTGGGGGCACGCACTGTATAAGCACATTGGTACTGCTATGCCTATGTTTTTGGTTTTCACTTTATCCAGGATTATTGTGCATCGGCTGTGGGGGGGGTGAGAATTCCGCTGAATGTACTGATATCTTAATGCATGCTAATGCAAACACTGTTCTGCTATCTAGTTTTATAGAACTGTTTAAATATCCCTGATGTTACAGCTTGTTCTACAGTTATTTGTGGGTGTTTGAATTATGCTCTTTGGAGGTTGAGGGGACTTGTACATTGTTTACAATGCCTAATGTCGGAAATGTAGTTAGCAGCTGTGAGAATGTTGCAGAAGGTGCAGATGTTTGAATGTATACTAATGCAAACCCTGTTATGCTACTACCAACAATGTACTACTAATGTAATGACTTGACTTTTTTCATTGTCCGTACTTATTGTGTTGAAAGGTCTGGAGTGTGGTTAGGGCCTGTGAGAATGTTGCAGTGTCCATTGTTTGCTTGGAGTATTTTTAATAGGGGGTCATGGACTGTAAGCACATTGTTTACGCTACACCTTTTTGTTTTCACTTCATCCAGAATTGTGCCTAGACTTGGGGGGGTGGCTTAAGAATTCCACAGAGTGTGTTGATATCTTTAATGCATATTACTGCAAGCATATTACTGCAAACACTGCTCTGCTATCTAAGTTAATGTTTTAAACTATCCATGATGTTACGCCTTCCTCTGCAGTTATTTTTGGCTGTCTGAATTATGTTGACAGTTTAGGAGGTTGACGGGGCCTACAAGAATGTGTCCAGATGTTTTTGGTCTGTTCTCTTTCAAAATGATTGCATAGCACAACACGGTGGGCTGAGGCTACTAACAGAAATGGACTTCATGGTTCATACCATCCACGTAATGTATGGTACATTCCCTGGCTTTATGCTTCTGTACACAGATCCTGTGCTAAGAGGGGTTGTGGGAATGTCTCCCAATCTGTGTGCCACTTCTACATCCCTCACAAATGAGGGTTCCTAGCAAACCCATGATTTCACTCTTTTGTTCAACCAATGGTTTTGGTTTGTTCAAGTGTGCTAAGAGATTGAGAGGTAGTAGGCATGTGTAGTCTGTACTGTACCGTAACATTTGTCTTGCCTCAGTTTGGTGTGTTCCCCTTCAAACTTATGCCTCTCCTAGTCATTAGTTCTTTCAGACTTTAGTCTGTTTCAGAGAGCTTGTAATATCGATCTTTTGCATCATTTGTGGCCTCTTCACATGTTTAGGGGGACGACAGGGGAAGAATTGTGTAGAAAAAGCTGAAGTTCACCTCTAGTGTTAGATATTTAACATGAAACTGTAACTTGGGCCTCTCATTACTTGTTTGTGCCTACTGGTTAGTCATTCTTCAGTCTTTCTGCCTGCAGTGCAATAGTGACTGATGTCAATGCAAGTCATTATCCATTTTTAATAATAGTATGACAAAAGGACTCTGTCTGCATGTGTAGTAATTCTGCTTTCCTTCCATTCCCAGTTAGAGATGAAGCGTAACATATTTGTCAGGAGCAGCAAAAAGAAAGCTTCAGCAGCAGAGGAATAAGGATGCAAAGAGACAGGGTTACATTATGAAATTTTTCTGTGGGTCATCGGAGAGGGGAGATTCAGGAAAAAGTCTGCCTTCAGGACAACACAATGGTTCTGCATTACAGTCTGACCACTGTGAGGCCAGCATCCTTTCAATAGAAAGTGACCACTCTATTGTGGTTACACCAGAGGCTACCTCCTGTGGACCTACAGCCATTTCCATGGGTGAAAGCATGTCAGCAAATGCAGATTCACCTGTAGAGGCGTTGCCTGGATCACCAGACTTTGGTACAGAAGGAACCCATACTTCTGTAGTGACAGATGTGGCCTATGACTTACAGGGAGTGTCAGGTACATCTTTTGAAGATCTAGCGACTTGGTCAGACTTGATTAGGGATGAGTTTAGGGTAGCTGCCACTCAGCATTGACCTGTGCAAGTGGTGTTACCACAGTTCCCATTCAATGAGCAGAAAAGAAGATTTACATCGGAGAACTATTTCCATGTGCTGCCTAATGGAGAGTGAGCAAAATGCACTTGGCTGACATATTCTGTCTCAAAGGACGCACTGTTTTGCTTTGCATGCAAATTGTTTGGACATTCTAACCATCTTCTCAGGTCAGGTGGTTACAAAGCATGGAGAGAGAGATGTCCAAAGCTTTACACAGCCATGACCAAGCACCAGAGCATATGGCATGCATGATGAAGTGGAAGGAACTGGACAACAGAATAAAGAGTAGGCAACTATGGATGATAAGAGACAAGCAGTGGCTGAAAAGGAGATAACTCACTGGCGTGGTGTGTTAGAATGCATTATTGCTGTTGTCCAATACTTGGCAGAACGGAACATGGCATTCTGTGGTACAAGTGATGCCCTGGGCACCTATGGCAATGGCAATTTCTTAGGCAAAGTGCAACTTTTGTCGCAGTTTGACTCTGTCATGG
This sequence comes from Protopterus annectens, assembly GCF_019279795.1. Lineage (NCBI taxonomy): Eukaryota > Metazoa > Chordata > Ceratodontiformes > Protopteridae > Protopterus > Protopterus annectens. Next base: position 311,187,459 of record NC_056736.1, on the reverse strand, counting down.
CTGAATATTTGTGTCGTATTCGGAATATAGTAATGGATCACTATCTTGGGAAGGACATACAGAGTGAAGTTATCCAGCTGATTGCAAATGTTAAGGATCATTGTAGGGAAGGTGAAGGATGCTAGGTACTTTTCTGTGATTCCTGACTGCACGCCAGACATCAGCAATCAAGATCAAATGACTGTAGTAGTTCGGTATGTGGATATTTCACAGACTGCAGCCACAGTTGAGGAACATTTTCTGGGATTTGTGCCTGTGAATGATATAACTGGGGCAGAACTTACAGACGCTCTTCTTCAGACTCTTCAAAATCATCAACTGGACATTAATGGCTGTCGAGGACAAGGATACGACCATGGCAACAACATGAAGGGGAAACGAGCTGGAGTGCAGGCCCGGATAAAACAGATGAATTCAAGGGCTTTTTATGTGCCATGTGCCTGCCATAATTTAAATCTTATAGTTAGTGATGGAGCACATTCATCAGTACAGGTAATGTCATTCTTTGGATGTTTGCAGAACATTTACTCTGTTCAGCATAAACAAGCTGATGGCAGATCTTAAAAAAGCACACAAATGTCACTGTGAAGCCACTGTCGGAGACTCGCTGAGAATGCAGGACAGACTCTGTCAAGCCAGTAAAATTTCAGCTGAAGGGAGTCATTGAGACATTACAGGAGATAAGTCAAGCAGTACGTACAAATGATGCTGCAACATATCAACAAGTAAGGGGGCTGTGCTCAGAACTTATGTCATACCAGTTCATTGTATGTTTAGTGTTTGGTATGATGTGCTGACAGAGGTAAATCGTGCAAGCAAAGTTCTACAGAGTCAATCTGTTGATATTTCGGCATGTGTAAAAGTGCTGGCATCCACTATGCACCTGATGAAGAATTAGAGAGAGACAGGATTTCAACATGCCATGGGCGAAGCATCCAAGACAGCGGAAGAACTGGATGTTGGCACCACATTTCAAGAAAAGAGACAGAGGAAAGTAAAACGGTTCTTTGACTGAAGGAAAAGATGAGACTGTACAGGATCCAGCGGTAAAACTATGTGTAGAGTTCTTCAATGTGCTGCTGGACACAACAATCCAGTCGTTTACTGACCGGTTTCAGCAGCTTTCAGAGTTTGAGAAAGCCTTTGGATTTTTATCAAACATTAAAGCCTTGAGTGATGTTGCTGCAACACTGCAAGGCTCTGAAAGAACAACTGACTGACAGGATAAGTGGCCACTGTGATATTGATGACTCTGACCTTGGACATGAACTTAAAAGCCTTTCTCGAATGATTGATAATGAATCATCACCACTGACTGTGTTAAATTTCCTCATTTGCAACCACTTGCAAGACATATATATATATATATATAAATACTTATGTTTCACAGCACCTGTTACAGTGGCTACTGCAGAACGCAGCTTTTCTAAGCTGAAACTCATAAAGACATACCTGTGTTCGTCAATGAGTCAGGAGAGACTTTCAGGCTTAGCTGTGCTCTCAACTGAGCATTAAGTGGGACAAAGTGTATCACATGGCAGCCTCATTGAAGACTTTGTCTGGAAGAAAATTTGTAAGATCCCAGTAAAACTGTAGGTTAGGTATGTGCTCATATTTCCTTTCCAGTAATCTTTTATAATGCTGTCAGGCAGTAAATTTCAGGTAGTACCTTAGTGTAGCTTGTATGCTGTGTATTCACTTTTTGTTTGCTTACCTCCAACAGGTAGGACCATGAGGATGGAAATAGCAGGATGTCAGGCAAAGGCAGCTAGGAGCGGCAGGACTCTGGAGGGTCAGGAGAGTGGCAGGACTCGTCAGGATGGTAGGACAGTTGGGAGCGGCAGGATTCGTCAGGACGGTAGGACAGTTGGGAGCGGCAGGACCCATCGGGGGGCTAGGACAGAATCGCAGGAAGAAAAGACAAGTGGCAGCAGTCAGAAGCTGAAGAGGTAAATGCACATGGAAGATGAATGACACTCTGGTCTTCACCTTTTTCTCTCTGGGTTTGAGTCTGCCTGTGTCAGACTTACTAATCCCCATTACTCTCTTGTGCATGGGTTTGAGTCTGCCTCAGGCTCAGTAATCCCCATGACTCTTTTGTGTGTTTATTTGGGTTTAAGTCTGTCTGGCTCAGGCTCAGTAATCCCCATGGCTTTCTTTTGGGTTTGTTTAGGATTGAGTCTGCCTCAGGCTCTGTAATCCCCATGGCTTTCCCTTGTATGTTGTGTCTGTAGTCTTTTCTGTGTCCCATAGCTGTGTTGTGTACATCTGTAGTGTGATTGTTCTGCATGTCAGTAATTGCCTTGAGTGATGTCAGTTTATCTAATGCGGCTTGTTTAAGTCTTGCTGTATTGCTGTCATTGTCTTGTGTTTGAGAGTGGTGTCTGTTCTGTTTTGTGGTAGTGCTAACTTAATCTTGTGTGGGCTTATGTTCAGTCTTGAAGTAAATTTGTCCTGGTCTTGTCTCTACTTGTGGGGGTGGGTGCCTCTATCCTGTGTCTGTGTGGGTGTTAATGTTCAGTCTTGCTGTAGTGCAGTCTTTATCATGTGTGGGTGTCTGTGTCTTTGTGTGTGAATCTCTGTGTGGTAGTCTGTGGGAGTCTTTGTGTGTGAGTCTCTGTGGGAGTCTGTCTTTGTCTGTGGGAGTTTGTCTTTGTCTGTGTGTCAATCTGTGTGGTAGTCTGTGTGTGTCAATCTGTGTGGGAGTCTGTGTGTGTCATTTTGTGTGGGAGTCTGTGTGGGTGTCTGTGTACCTCTGTGGGACTGGCTACCATGATGCAGTACAGAGGCTTGTCGTAATGTAACAACATTGCTACTAAATGCATGTCAGTGTGGGTGTCTTTGTGGGGAGTCAGTGTGGATGTCTTTGTGTACCTCTGTGGGACTGGCTACCTTGATGCAGTACAGAGGCTTGTCATAATGTAACAACATTGCTACTAAATGCCAGTCGCAGCTCTCGATCTCATGGCACAAAATCTGGACAAAGCCACAGAAAATGGGGTTCCAGCCCCACAGATCTGGGTAAATTTTAAATATTGCTGTTATAAACTGAAAATGTTGCTAGAATAAAAGGTGTAACCATGCATGTTCTGAAGGATATGAAGTTAAACCGAAATGCTTGTCATTTAATGAATTCGGTCATCAATGATTTGCCACAAAAAATCCAGAAAACTCCAAATTGTGAGGAACAGACCAAACAAGAGTCACATCTGGACATTCTTTGAAAATCTGGGCAGTTGAGTATGCACTCAGTGTCTGCATCTGTAAGTGACTACCTTGCTGTGGTACAGGGATTTGTCCATAATATAACATTCGCACTAAATGCCATTTGGTGTGTGTGCAGCTGAGTGGCAACCTTGCTGTGGTGCAGGGGTTTCATAATGTCATATTGGTACTAAATGCTAGTCAGTGTGTGCACCTGTGAGTTGCTACCTTGCCGTGTGCACCTGTTGTGTCGCTACCTTGCTGTGGTACAGGGGTTTATTGGAATGTCATCACCTCAAAAGCCCCCCCGCCCCTGATCTAAGGAACTCCCTGGATCTGAAGAACCCAAGGGAATCCCCGGAATCACAGAGGATAGCTCCGAGGCTGAGGTAGGAGCCAAACTCACCTGAGCCAATGCCCAGAGAGGCCAATTCGGATAGACAACTGTCCGATCCGACTCGCCTCCCTTGACCCGACCAGAGACCATCGACTCCTAGACTCCTTGAGCTCCGATGCAGCAGACGATGTCAGAGCAATGATCAGATCCAAAGATCCCGTAATAGGTCTCAGTTTTGAGGGTTCCACCAATATCAGCTCCAGACATTCCAGGTCCAAGGTCAGATCGGAGGAGGAATCGAAGTAGAAGGGGAAGATGTGCTCGGATCCAAAGCCCTCAGGGTTGGATCTGATAACAGTTTGGCCAGTGCTGGTGTCCTTAATAGCATCACCACCACTCAATCCACATCATCGGTGGACAGGCTCCTGGAAGACCGAGTGGAGGGGACTGGAGACTTTGAAGGCTGGAGAATAGGAGATTTAAGAGTAGGCAAGAACGGCTCAAATACCGGGGAGCGGCTCCACAACTCTAACTCCACCAGCACAAAGACTGATGGTGTCTGAGCAGGAGGTTTCTCAGATTCAACAGCCTTAGGATCCGGTGAGGAACTTTTTGTCATTTTTTTGGAGGGCTCTGATGGATCACTGGAAGAGGAAGATCTCTTCCCAGATTTGTCAGATCTAGAGGAAGGAGACTTGTCAGATTTTGATGAAACCGGACCTTCTTGTATTGCTTCCGAAAAGGGTTTTTTTTTAAAAGACCTCTTAGGATTAATTTGTTTTTTTCTTTCCTGAAGAGCCCTGTGATTGAAGGAGTGACATATTTAACAAGACTCCTGGAGATGGACAGGTCCTAAGCAATACACACAAACAGTGTGCCTATCAGTAAGGGGCATTTTCTGTCCACATTTCTCAGAATGTTTAAAGCCAGAAGGTTTTGAATCTTTAGAGGACATTTTGAATACGAAGTATTACAGTAAGCAAAAAAACTAGAACAGTTTTTTTTCTTACAATAACAGCAACAACAGCAACTACAACAGTAGATCAACAATCAACTACAAATGTAAAGGGAAGGAAAAAAGTACAGGGCACAGCCCTGTAACTTAAATGGACTATGCACGAAAGGGAGAAACAAGGGGGAAGCCCTCTAACTTAAACGGGTCAAGGGTAAAGCAGTTCTTTAACTTAAGTGACCTTTAACAATTTCAAAGAAACAATAAAGGTAAGATGAGCCCTCTAACTAAAACAGGGTAGTAAAGGTGTTGTTAGAAGCCAGGATAGGGGGAAAAAAAGGTCTAACAGAAAATGACGGCCAACAGCAGAGATAAAGCGGAATTACCAAACTAGTTATATAGAGCAATAATAATGCAGATTAATTAGGAATAAGCAATTCTCAATAATAGTTATCACAATAAATAGTATACTTAGCCAGAGCCAGTAGAAAGCACCCGATTTTGTTTCGTGGCAAACGAAATCTGGGGAGCTTTCCTAGTGCATGCTGGGATAGGGTTTAACCACAAGCTACTGGAAGACCTCAAGCTTGTATATAAGGCAGAGTCGGATCAGAGGACTGGATCCAAACCCATCCTTGTAAGAATGAAGGCGGGATAGGACAACAACACATCAGTTTGGGACTAGAATGTGATATAAAAACTTGAGAAGAGGGAGTGTATAAGTATTTGGGGACTGATGAAGGATCAACAATAAAACATGAACAAATACAAATAAAACTTAGTAAGGAATACTTTACAAGACTTTAATTAATCCTGAAAACAGTGTTGACATCTAGGAACAAATTCCAAGCTATAAACCAATTTGCTCTTCCTGTCCTAACTTAAAATTTTGGAGTGACTGACTGAAAACGCTGGATAGATTAGACAGGAAAACAAGAAGGATGCTTCATGCTCACCAAATAATTTATAAAAATCAGTGCATAACAAGATTATATATTCCCCGTTCTGAAGGAGGGATGGGCCTCCTTGAAACTGATTACATGTATAGATCTGCAACCGTGGGACTCCACAGATATCTGCTCACCTCACAAGACCCAAATGTAGTGAAAGTTTTGAAACATTAGGAGAATAAATCTAAAATGACTTCTCTGCTTAATCTAGCAGAAACATATCGGCATCAAGCATGAATGGAAATCAAACCAGAAGTAGATAAAAATCAGGCAGCAACTGAGTGTTCCAAAAAACAAAAGAAAGAATATAAGTTGAAGGACCACATGAGAAGGCAAGAAATGTGGAAAATGCATAAATATAGTTGCAAGTATAGAAAAAGTACAGTTGTGTACACTTAACATAAATGTAGATGTTCGAGTGTATTCACTGTTGCAGTCATTACATTTGGGTTATCTGTTTGCAGGTAGCCTTCAGTCGGCCTGATTAACAAAATCTTGGGTCCTGCATCGGTTGCTGTCCCTTCTTCCATGACGTCAGGTCGTCAGGGGTATAAAACATGCAGCCGATGCCATTACATCAGGTTTTCTTGCCCCAGATGTCAAGTGTCCCCCCAATTAAATATAAAAGTACAAAGATATACCTCCAACAAAAAAGCAAATACACCAAAAAGGCTTTTAAGCATAGTAAAGGAAAGTAGAGGTACAGCCAAAAGAAGTTAGGGGGCTGCAGGGAGGGTAACCAGGACTGCAACAGTGAATACACTCGAACATCTACATTTATGGTAAGTGTACACAACTGTACTATGTTCTTCATGTTTCACTGTTGCAGTCACTACATTTGGGTAGATTTCCAAAGCTATGGCTGGGAGGAGGAATTTAGATAGCATTAGGGCCATTTATAAGGCCCTGCAAGACTGCAGTGGCAAAGCCAGCTCTGGATTTAGAGAAAATTGGCAAATGATAATGCTTGGTGAAAGTATGTACAGAACTCCAGGTAGCAGCTTCTAGGATGTCCCTGGTAGGGACGCCTCTGAGAAAGGCTGTAGAGGTAGATGCAGCCCTGTTGGAGTGAGGTCTGATCCCCTGAGGGATAGGTTTTCCATGGTGCTTATAGCAGAAATTAATGCAATGGCTTATCCATTTAGAAATGGTTTGCTTTGAAATAGCCTTCCCCTCTGCCCCTGCAGCAAATGCCACCAGCCGTTGTTCAGATTTCCTTTGAGGCTTAGCCCTGTCCAAGTAGAACCTAAGTCTTCTGTGCACATCTAAGGAATGCAGTATCCATTCCCCTTTATTCTGTGGATTGGGAAAGAAGGTTGGCAAATGAATGGACTGATTAAGAGCCACACTGGATACCACCTTGGGCATGAAGGATGGATTGGTTCTGAGAGACACCCTGTCCACATGAAAGATGATGAAAGGCTCCACTGCCATAAGGGCCTGTAATTCAGGTACCCTTCTAGCAGAAGTGATTGCTAAAAGGAAAGCTGTTTTCCAAGAAAGAAATTTTAAGTCTGCAGTAGCAGCTGGCTCAAAAGGAGGTACAGTGACTTTCTCCAAGACAAAGTTAAGGTCCCAGGCTGGGGTTGGAGCTCTCCTGGGTGGTCTCAAATTTTTGGCCCCTCTGAGGAACTGCTCGAGCAGTGGATGAGAGAAGAGGGGAGGTTCTGTGTTATAATGAGCTGAAATGGCTGAGGCGTGGATTTTAATGGAAGAAAAGGACAGGCCTTTGTGAAGCATCTCAGTTAAAATCTGAGGTAAATTGGGCGCTGCTGTGCTCATCCCCTGAGATTAGTTCCAGGCACATAATCCTTTCCATTTTTCAGCATAAGATTTTCTAGTACTAGGTCTCATTGCCTCTAAAATGATATCCATCACAGGTTTGCTGAGGGATGGTAAAGGAGAGATTAAGTAATTAGCCAGGCTGCAAGGTTCAGTGTTAGAAGCTGAGGGTGCAGAATCTGGTTCTCCTGCTGAGATAGCAGGGAAGGAGTCTGAGGCAGGTGCCATAGAGATAACCGTGACACACTGCGCAGGAGGGGGTACCAGTGTTGGCGCGGCCAGTCTGGAGCAATCAAAATCATCCTTGGTTTGTCCTGTTTGATTTTTAGTAGTACTTTGGGGAGCAGAGGCAGAGGGGGGAAGGCTTAGACTGATAGTTTTTTCCAGCTGAAGGTCAGATCATCCACTTTCCAGGATTGTTTGTGGGGAGTCCTTGGGCAAAATTTGTCCAATTGGTAGTTCTAGGGAGAGGCAAACAGGTCTATATCTGGGCTCCCCCATTTGTTTGTCAACATGTTGAAAATCCTTGGTTCCAGTTTCCACTCGTGTGGGTCCATGAGGTTTCTGCTTAGTCCGTCTGCCAGTGTATTTAATTTTCCTAGCAAGAATTGAGCTTGTAGATGCACTTGGTAGCTCAAGGCTGTGCTCCACAATGCCATGGCTAGTCTGCAGAGGGGGTAAGAATGTGTACCCCACTGCTTGTTTATGTACCACATAACAGTGGTGTTGTCCGTCTTTACCATTAGTTGTCCTGGAAGAATGTGGTCCTTGAAGGCTGTCAGAGCATTCTGTACAGCTAACATTTCTTTTTGATTGATATGCAGGTGCATTTGACTTGGGTTCCATTTGCCCTGAATGCACTTCCCTGCCAGGGGATGCATCTATTGTTAGGGTTTGGGCAGCAGGGTTGGTGTGAAAGGTAGTCCCTTGTTTTGGTGGCAGGCCTCTACCCACCAAAGGAACCCTAGGCATAGACAAGGTATGATAGTAATCATTGTTTCTAGATCCTGAGAATGTTGACACCATAGGCTTTTTAGATACCACTGTAGTTTCCTCATATGCAGTCTTGCATATGGAATTAGAAGAATGCAGGAGGCCATGAACCCCAAGGCTTGCAAGTATTTGTCTTGCAGATAGCAGGGTTTTTGTGGCCTCTTGTTTGAAGTAGGTTGTCAAATTAATTTGTTTCTCTGGCGTGAGGTAAGCCATCTGGGAAGTTGTATTCAAGCTTGCTCCCAGGAATATAATTTGTTGACAGGGTACCAGGTGTGATTTCTTTTCATTTATGGTGTACCCCAGACAAGTTAGAACCCTTTGTACAAAGGTCAGATGATTCAAATGTATGTCCTGGCTTTCTGCCTGAATTAGACAATCGTCCAGGTATGGGTATATTTGAATATTTCTTTGCCTGCAAAATGCAATAAATGGAGCTAGGCACTTTGTGGATACCCTGGGCGCAGTAGATAAACCAAAGGGCAATGCAGAGAACTCATAGTGTGTAGCCTGCTTTGAAGCATAGGTATCTTTTGCAAGATTCCTTGATTGGGATGTGCAGGTATGCTTCTTTTAAATCTAGAGTTGACAAACAGGCATCTTTGCCTAGCATAGGAAGTAATTGGTGAAGAGTCAGCATCTTGAATTTTGGAATCTCCAAAAAGGTGTTTAGAGTAGACAGGTCCAGGACAGGAAGCCATGAATCATCTTTTCTGGGTACCAGGAAAAGTCTCGAGTAGAAACCTTGTCCCTTTTCCTCTTCTGGTACCAGCTGAATAGCCCCCATGCTTAAGAGAGAAAGTACTTGTTTTTGGGCCTCTGCCCACTGATTTGGGGGTAGGTCCGGACAGCCGCTTGGTGTTGGCAACATGTGGAAGTGAAATCTGTATCCCTGGGACACTATATTTAAAATCCATTTGTCCTGGGTAATGAGTTCCCAGTTCTTTGCATGAAGAGCAATCTTTCCCCCCAAAGGGGCAGTCAGTTGAGAAGTGCTTGGAAATTTTAAAAGGAAGTCATTGAGACAGTTTACCATAGGGGGGAGTCTTATTATTCCCAGATTTGGAAGTGGAGGCCCCCCCACTGCTTAGTTCTGTGTGTCCCCTGGGACTGAAACCTGGGGTTTTTGCTGTGTCTGGGTTTGGCTTGAGAAAACCTAGAAGGGGCTGGAAAGGACCAATTCTTAGAGGGCCAGTGCCTACTAAATCTAGGAGGCTGAACTTGTAAAAAAAATATTTAACAGTTTGCATAGATTTAGCTTTATCTTCCATCTTTTTAAGAACTTCCTCAGCCTTGTTACCAAACAAGCGGTCCTGATTTAAAGGAGCATCCAACAATTTAGCTTTAACATGATCAGGCAAAGATTGCTCCTTAAGCCAAGCATGCCTTCTGAGCACAGACCCAGTAACAGCAGCCCTGCAAGAGGCGTCTAATGAATCAAAACCACATTGCAAAGTATGTTTTCCAACTTGTTCAGCAGAATGCATTAAATCCTATAATTCTTTATTTTCCACACAGTCAGGAATCAACATTATTTTCTGTTTAAGCAGTCCAATAACATGTTGCTGATACTTTAACATATGAAACTGTCAGATTAAAGCCCTAATGGCCAAGGGTGCAAAAATGTAAACCTTCTTACCCCATCTATCCAGTGCCCTGGAGTCTCTATCAGAAGGGGTAGGATTTTTAGCAGTAGAAGCCGTAATGCCCTTGGGCCCCTGTGAAATAGTCTCTGGATCTGCAATAGGATTTTTAAAAAGGAACTTGTGGGACTCAGGGACCCTGTAGTATCTGTCAGGTTTTCTGGGAGCAGGAGGCAGGGAATCAGGGGCCAAACTAGATTCCGAAAAAGCATCATCAACAATGTCTAGTACAGGAGGAATAGCTAAAGGCCTATGCTGAGGTAGGAGAAAGAAATCCCTAAGCCTCTTTTTTGAAACAGAAAAATCCTGGCTTTCCCAGTGGAAATGCTCCCTTAGAGTATGTAAGGTTTCCCCAAAAGAAAAATCCTCAGGAGGGGAAGCAGAGGGAATGGAGTCCTCTGCATCAGACTCTTCATAAGTAGATAAGGGCAAATCCAGATCATCAGAAAATACAGAATCCTGATCAGAAGATTCATAATCAACTTCAGTCCTAGGCCTCTTAGAAGGGGGGGGATGGCTACCCCTGATTAGAGTTATTAGATCTTCAGCCATTCTTATCATTTGTTTTTTAGGCATAGAGGCCTGAGCATGTGGCCTGGGCATCGTTTTTTTAGGCACGGATCGAGATTTAGGCCTAAGTAAAGAAGGAGGCATCGGTTTAATATGCAAGTCCCTAGGCCTGAATACACCCTCAGAAGCCGGTGCCTGCACAGTGGCTCCAGACCCCTCCAAGGTAGAGGCATCCACTGGTTCCATAGTTGAAACATCTCGCGACATACCGGACTCCGAATGGGTCTCAGTAGAGGCCTGCGAATCAGAAGTAGCAGGTATCAGGGGCTGCGAAAGCACCTCACTGAGTACCGGTGAACTGGCGACTGGCTTAGGAGAAGCGTCATTGGCAGTTTTGGACCTCGGCAGCCTGTCTCTGTCTTTATCTTTGCGTTTTTTTCGGAATCCTGGTAGTTGGATGGCTAACAGACGACATTTCTGGATAATTAAACTGAGAACCGAAATATTTAGAGGCGAAAACATACTGACAATGGATAGCGCGCTGATTAAATAAAGCACAAAACCGACAGCAAGGTACGTCGTGGTCAGGGCCTAGGCAAGGAATACAGTACGAATGAAAATCGTTATGAGGTATTTGCTTTCCACAAGTAATGCAATTATTAACTTTTACTGACATCGGTAAGGAGCAAGAAAAAGTTTCCCCAACGGGGTACTTAGCTTTAGTTGAAGACTTCAGTTCTGAAACTCGAAAATTAAAATTTCAGGAGTCGGCCGACCGGCACTTGCGAACTGCTTCTGCTTCGGGCACTGCACGGCAAGAAAGACTGATGTAATGGCGTCGGCTGCATGTTTTATACCCCTGACGACCTGACGTCATGGAAGGGACAGCAACTGACGCAGGACCCAAGACTTTGTTATTCAGGCCGACTGAGGGCTACCTGCAAGCAGATAACCCAAATGTAATGACTGCAACAGTGAAACACAAGGAACATCTTCTGAAGAACCCTCATGTTGATCAGGAACAAATGCAGGAATGGTTAAGAAGAGGCAAATTCAAACCAAGAGATGAAAGGTTAATATTCGCAGCCCAAGGTAGTGTGCTACGTACACGTTGGTTTACAAAGTACATTGAACATGTGGGAGAAACAGTCAAATATAGGTTTTGTAAAACCAAATTAGAAACAGTCACACACCTAGTTGCTGGTTGAGAAATACTAATGGCAGAAGGACTGTATACTGAAAGGCATAATAATGTAGCAAAACTGTTGCACTGGGGATTGTGCACACATACACATTATGATACTGAAGTGGCTGAAAAACACTGGAAACATGAGCCAAAGCATCATAAAAAATAATGAGATTTACATCACATGGGATCACCCATTACCAACAGTTCAAAAGATAGATGCTAGAAAACCGGATACAGTGGTCCATGAAAAGATGACAAAATAGCACTGATCATTGAAATTGCCACTCCCAGTGACTACACTGTCTTGCGTACAGATAGACAGTCATAAAATATCAGGATCTGCAGGCAGAAATGAGAGCAATGTGGAAGAAAGATACCTAGACACTTCCAATAGTAGTAGGAGCAACCGGTCTTATAAAAAATAATCTACAATCGTATTTAGATATGTAACCAATACATGTAACCTTGTACGAATTGCAGGAGGAGTCATTACTGGGCACATTATGGGTGCTGTGAAGAGCACTTTTGGCTGACATCAAAGACTGAAACAGTACTAATTTCAAGAACTTTAATCGTACTTTGACTTAGGAATGGGGTCCATTCCCATCATGGTATTAAAAACCCAAAAGATTTGGAGAAATTAAAAGCTCTGAGGAAGCCCTAATTCTGCGAACCACCTCTGCCAAATGGGTGGCATCCATTCTGATTGCAGCCACTGCCACAAAAGTAACCTTTCACCAAGGATGCCCTGAAAAGACTACTACAATTTCTGAAAAAAAAAGGTGCTTACTCTCTTCTGGTACCCAGACACGGGTACCTGAGGGATGGCAAAGTGCACTCAGACAGCAAAAAATCTTTCCATCCTGTTCACTCCTGTTTAAAGCGTCTTTGACCTTCAGGCCAAAAAGAGAGGAACTATTAAAAGGGGCATTGACAAAGGGCACCTTAAAGCAGTCCACAAAATCACATAATCTCATCCAAGAGTGCTGGCACATGGCAATGTCACTGCCAGCAGCTTATGACATGCCATTAGCTGGTGTGGAGAGCAGGCACACAGACACCTTGTAAATAGACTGTATGGTCAATAACTAAATTTCCAGAGTCTTTATAGTCCCTGGCGACTGCTGTGTATTAACTACCTTTGACACTTCACACTATATTGCGCTGAAACCTTGTCAAATGAGCCAAATAATTTAACACTCTCAGCGTGAACATCTGTGTGTAACCATTTATCATGACTGTTCATTCCTGTCCTCAGAGGTACATCAAACTTCACTTTATTGATTTATTTATTTTATTTATTTGACATTTGTTAACCGGGCTGGTTCAGCTGGGCAGGAGCCCGTTTTCAGTGGAGACCCGAGGAGGAAAGCTCCAATTACAAAAACAATTAGGATAACATAGGTAACAAAACATAGAAAGTACCATAACCAATTATAACTCCATAACATATTAATACAAATTATGACTCAAACATATTCAAATTACAGCAAGAGGGTTTTCTCAAAGAAATGAGTATATGAACCCCAAATGTGTTTTTTTTTTGTTTGTTTTTTTTTATATATACAAAAACAAGTTATATACAAGTGAATCATAATTCATTGCATAGGCTTTCTAGGAAGGTATAGGTGCTTTCAGTTCAGAGGAAAGGAGCACCATTTGTATAAAGGGGACATATCAGGTAGGTTCTAAGCACAGACATGATTTAGTGTTGAGAAGATAATGTCTGAGTTCCTTTTTAAAGTATGCAGGGTGTATGATGGAGTGGATGTTCAGAGGAAGTTTGTTCCAAGTGGGGGCTATACAGCAGTTATATTGCAGTTTGCCTGTGTTCTTCTTTGGATGGTCTACATTCAGATGTTGTTGGTTAGAGGTGCGGAGGGTTCTAGAAATGGTATAGGTAGATACAAGAGTAGTGAGAGCTGGACAGGATGAAGGCCTGTACAGAATGGAGTGAATAACTTGAAATTGAGAAAGTAGCAGTAGTTGACGGAATTCAAACCATTGTAATGAGTTCAGGGCAAGGCAGTGATGGGAGTTGTAGGGGGAGTTAGTAACGAATCTTGCAATTTTATGGTAAGTTTGTTGCAGTTTGTTCATGGTAGTAGCTTGTATATTGGTTAGTATTGGGGCTGCATAGAGAAGTGTGGGCAGGAGGAAGGACTGAGCTAGGGAGAGTCTAGCATTTGGAGTAAGAAATCTTTTGTTACAATGGAGCAAGACAAGTTTCTGGTGTGTTTTTTTATTCCTTCCAGTAAGTGTAAGTTAAATTTGAGCTCATCATCTATAATGACGCCTAACAGTTTAGTGTGTGGTTCAGGTTTTATGATTGTGTTAGAGGATGTTATGGTAAATGTAGATTTGCGATTGGAAAAAGAGCAGGAGCTTGGTCTTCTTAGGGTTAAGGATAAGCAGATTGTCAGATAGCCATTTCTCTGTGGATAGAAAGGAGTTTTGAGTAAGGGTGAGAAGGTCTGTGATACTACTGGAGATTGAAATGAGTGTAGAGTCATCTGCATATTGTATAAGAGAAAATTGTCTGCAAGAGGTGAATAGTTCATTTGTAAAGATATTAAATAAGAGGGGACCCAAGATCTTACTTAGACTGCTTATGTACAGCTTGCTTTACTTAGACAAGCAGACTGTTGCCCTGCACAGACTGGTGATCGTCCTGTCAAAAATGCACATATAGCAACACATTAAAAGAAAAAATCCTTTTGTATACTGGAATAAAAGCAGTAACTTGTTTCAACAAATACATCTTAATTAATGTTAAAACACTTCAGTCCAAAATATGCAACACCCTAAACATTTCATGACATAAAGCCAATAGAGTGTTTCACTATTTAACTGAACTAAATATGCCAAGAACTTTTTCTTACAAAAAACTTGCAGTTGAAAAAAAGCTGCCAAAACAATGTAAAAGGAATTTTTCAATAGTGAACACAATGACTCTAATAAACTTGTACAATGAAATATGTGGTCTGCTAAAATTCAAAAAGTAACACTTCTTTCAATATCCAGTAACAGTATACCAAACACTTCATTAAAACTAATTGCTTAAAATTTCTATCTCCAAAAGGGCCTTCTCTATATAACTCTTGACCGCTAGGCTTAAATTCATCACAGAGTCTGCAACCAATGATTACAGACTGAACAAAGGCTCTTGCTTAACTTTTAGTTATGTACTCACCATAACTTCAGATGTTTGGGATCCATCTCGCCTACATTCTGACTGATGGGTTCGGAGCCGATCCCTCGGCTCCGACTCGGCACGCTTATGCCAAAGAGCGAAGTCTCTTATTGGCTGAGCTTACTATATCCCAGGATGCACCACTACCAGTCCCCCAGATCTAGTTTGTCCGAATACATGCACACACGCATGCACTGCTTATATAACATCGACAGATGATACAAGATAAAAACAGTAGAACTCAAACCGTTCAATCTCTTCTGATCTCCAAGGCAGGGGAAGGAGGGTGGGTATTAGGAATGTAGGCGAGATGGATCCCAAACATCTGAAGTTATGGTGAGTACATAACTAAAAGATGTTATGTGATCCTATCTCACCTACATTCTGACTGATGGGACAGCGTCCCTAGCACCTAAATCCTGGGTGGCTCACTGGAAAACACTCCTGAGTACCGTGGAACCAAATGATGCTCGCCCTTTAGATGCCACATCCAATTTATAGTGGGAAATGAAAGTGTGCGGGTTGGACCAAGTAGCCGCAGCACAAATCTCAGAAATAGCGAGCTTGGAATGAAATGCAATAGAGGTAGCCATAGCTCTAGTAGAGTGAGCTTTGACAGATGTTGTAAGTTGCTTATTTGAAGAGGAATAAGCCTGAGTTATGCAATCTCTAATCCATTTGGCAATAGTAGCTTTAGTGATGGTTTTACCCAGTTTATTATCTGAAAAGGACACAAACAATTGATCTGTTTTTCGAATTTGTTGAGTCCTGTCTAGATAGAAGCGCAACTGCGTCTGAACAAGCAATGTATGCAAGGTCTATTGCGCTATGTTTGAAAATTTAGGAAAGAAACCTGCTAGCTCTAGAGATTGCTGGAGACAGAGATTAGAACAAACTTTTGGAACAAAGATGGATTAGGCCTAAGTGATACTCTATCCTTGTGAAAAATCAAGTACGGTGGTTTGATAGATAGGGCTTGAAGTTCTGAAACTCTTCTTGCAGAGGTAATTGCAATTAAGAAGGCAGTTTTCCAAGACAGATATTTCAACTCACATGTAGCAGCTGGTTCAAAAGGGGAAGATGTTAAGGCACGGTACCAAATCAAGATCCCACGGAGGCGCAGGATGAAAAACTGGGGGTCTTAAAAGCACAGCCCCTTTCATGAAAGTTTTACATAATCTGCTGCTCATCAATGGTGGATCTATGGATTCGTGAAATTTGGAGATAGCTGCTAGTTGGACTTTAATAGTAGAGACTGAAGATCCTTGATTAAACAAGGATGTTAAAAATTTCAAGACCTCTGGTATCGGGGCAGTAATAGGGTCTAAGCCTCTGAGTTGAGCCCAGATAGCAAACCTCTTCCACTTACTGTGATACAATTTCTTAGTGGTGGGTTTGTGGGCTGAAGATAAAATGTGAATAACTTCCGGGTCCAAGGTGTGATTTCTGACTAAAGTCGGAAGTGGAGGAGCCAAGCTGTTAATTTCAAAGTGTGAAGGGACTGGTGCTGTTGTCCCGACTGATGAACCAGAAGGTCCGGAGTTAGATCCAAAACCCAAGGACCGTCCAGAGCATATTTCTGTAGGTAGGGAACCATACTTGATGAGGCCAGCAGAGCAATTAGAATCATTGTAGACCCCAATTGGGAAGCTTTCTGGATGACTTTGGGAGGAGTGGAACTGGAGGAAAGCATAAAGCAGTCCTGTTGGCCAAGGTTGGACTAGAGCATCCGTAGCTGCCTCCCGGTCAAGAAAGAACCTTTGCACTTCGTGTTTTGTGGTGTTGCAAACAGGTCGCAGCACGGAATCCCCATCTTTGAAAATCTGAGCTGCTACTGTTTGCTCAGGGACCACTCGTGAGGAGAGAGAATAGTCCTGCTCAGTCTGTCTGCCCATACATTGGATTTTCCTGGAATGTGGGTTGCTACCAGGAAGCGGTTGGTAGCCACTGCCCATTCCCACACCCTCATGGCCTCTCTGCAAAGGGGTAAGATCTGGTCCCTCCTTGTTTGTTTAGATACCAGACCACCGACATGTTGTCTGTGTGGATAGCGATAATGCCTTGAGGGAGAAACTTGTGGAGGGCTTGTAGGGACAGAAGTACAGCCCTCATTTCCAACACATTGATATGGAGAAATGTTTCGCTTGGAAGCCAAGAACCCTGAACTGACCTGCCCAGACAATGCCCCCCACCCGTCTGGGAGGCATCCGTTGTCAAGGTGGCCACGGAGGGTATAACAAAGGTCTTCCTGATTCAGATTGGATGGCAGAAGCCACCAGCGGAGGTCCCGTTTGCACGTTTCTGTAATCAGTATGTGATGATTGAGGGGGAGATCCTGAAAAGACCATTGTGTCGATAACAGCCACTGAAGAATCCTCATGTGCAATCTTGCCAGAGGAACTAGGAGAACCGTGGCAGACATTGAACCTAAAAGTTGCAGGACCATCCTGGCTGGGGCTCTGGATCTTAGAAGCAGGGCTCGGACTTGACCTTGTAATGTTTGTATCCTTTCGGTAGGAAGGAAGATTCGCATTAATTTTGAGTCTATCTCTGCTCCTATGAATCTTATGCGCTGAGAAGGCAGCAAGACAGACTTTGACCAGTTGAATGTAATTCCCAGGGAAGCACCCAGGGAGATGGTGGCTTGTAGGTTCTCTAGTAGTAGATGCCTGGTGGTGGCAGTCAGGAGCCAGTCGTCCAGATAGGGAAACACTTGGAATCCGAGACTCCTCAGGTGAGCAGTCACTACTGCCAAACACTTGGTGAACACCCTGGGGGCTGTGGTGAGACCAAAGGGCAGTGCACAAAATTGGAATGACTGTCTCCCAGGCTGAAGTGCAGATACCTCCTGGACGCCTGATGTATCAGTATGTGATAATAGGCGTCCTTGAGATCTATGGAGCACATCCAAACATCTTTCTCCAACAATGGGAGAATGGATTGTAAAGTGACCATTCGAATTTGGACTTCATGACGGACTGGTTTAGTTTGCTGAGATCCAAAATGGGTCTCAGGTCCCCTGTTTGGCACTAAAAGAACCTTGAGTAATTTCCGGATCCGATCTGGTCTGTGGGGACCGGTTGGATGACTCCTTTTCTAGCAGCTTTGAAGCTTCTACGGCTGCAATTTCCCTTTGACTGGGTGGTGGGTCCGGGATTTTTTGGACGGTGGGGTGAGTGTGTGAAGGGAATGGTGTAACCTCCGGCAATAATCCGGCACCCATCTGTCCTGAGTAATAGACTCCCAGGCTTTTAGGTGCTTGGCAACGGCACCCGACTGGCTCCGAGCAGCACAGCCGGGCAATCCCTCATGGAGTGTGGGAGGCTGAAGAGCCACGAAAGGACTCGTCTCCAGTGTTGCGGGGCCTCACGCCTCTGGGACGGCGCCTCCCAGAAAAATTTCCTGTCCTCTGCCTCTGGAAGGAATCTTCCTGCTGTTGAGGAAAGAATTTCTGTGATTTATGGAACCACATCTTCCCTCCTCTTTAGCCTTGGGATAAGGCCGAAGGGAGTGGAATAACGTGCTCCTACGGCAGATAAAGTCTTTCCCTCTTGCTCACAGCGGTAAGAGTGTCTTTACCTTGGGTCCAAACAAAGAGGACCCATCAAAGGGAGCGTCAGCAAAGGAAGACTTGAAGGCCTCCATAAAATGACACAACGGAGCCAGGCTTGTCTCCGTGAGCCACGCCTGTGCCTGCCGCTCGCTTGCCCGTGCATATGAAATGAGCCTCATGGACGAGTTAGAAATCGAGGTGAGGATAGCCAACTGAGAGCTAACCGACTGGGCTAGCTGCTCAGGTAGGTTACCTAGAGGGAGTCTGAGAGCTCCTTGACCAGATCCCTCTGTAGTCTGGTGAAATGTGCCAAATAATTCAGGGACCTCAGAGTAAAGGCCGCTGAAGTCAGGGTGCGCTTGGTCCATGCTCCTAGACTCCTTATTAGGAGGATGGATGGATGTTGAAGCCTCTGCCACGTCCTGCTGGGTAGCAGATGCCACCACCATGGCATCTACAGCCACGCCTTTAGTTAAGAACTCCTTCTCGGGTGGGGCAGGCAAAAATTTGTTAGGGCGAGAAGGCACTGGTTCCACAGTATCTGGATGTTCCCACGCCTCCAACAAACCAAATCCAGGAGCTCGTCAAGGGCGGAGACACCCAGGAGGCGGAGGGCTGAGCCCAGGCCTTGAGGAACACCGACTCATCAGCGGAGGGGGTTTGGAATTCCAGCTGCCTCTAAGGATCTCTAGAATGTCTGCAAATGAGACATCATCCGAGGACGACTTTGGGGACCCTCCGCATCATCAAGATCAGTGTCCGATGTAAGAGACTCGGGGAGTCCACGTGCTTCCTCTTGCACGTTCTTCCTTGGGGCTCCTCCAAGACAACTCCGAAGACCCTCAGGAGGAGGGAACCCCTAGTGGGGTAACCTCAGGCCCGACTCCACTGCCTAGAGACAGGGGAACTGCCAAAGACCCAGTCTCCATGCCCAGGAAGGTGCCGGTAAAGCCGTGAGATGGCCAAGAAGACTTGGCCAAGGCACTCCTCATAGCTCTGAAGGCCGGACCCCAGAATCCTGGGAGGTCCGGGTCGGAGCCACGATAGCAGACGGAAGTCCCGCCGGGCACCGAGAGGGAGGCTAGGAACCGACAGCATTGGTCCCAAACGTCACCCCGGTCCGGCCGAAGAAGTCCGAAACTCGGACCAAGGCTGGTTGGAGTAAGGGTCGGAGCCGACCCTAGGATCTCCACTGGCTCCCTCAGCACCTGCTCCGGCGGAGCCCCAGCGGTCGGAGCAGGAATAGCAATGGAATGCCAAGTGGGTCGGAGCCGAAACAAATTTCTGAAAGACTGGGGACTGGAACAGTCTTTGGAGCACCCTGTCTATGTCCGAATCTGACATCCTTGATGACCTGGAAGAGACCGAATGGGTCCGAGTAGGCCTCTCCAACGGCTCCAAGGGACTAGGGGACCGGCCGAATCGACAATTATCGGTGCCGACGTGTCCAAACCAATTTCCATCGGTGCCGAAGAGGGCTTCGGCGCCGAGGAGGAAGTGTCTGAGCGACAATCTTCATCCGAGATCAGTGGAGCCGATGAAGGTGACGATGCCCCAGCCATCGGCTCCGAACCCAGAGGAGTCGAGGCTGGAGGCATCGAGGCAGACTGCTCTGCCCTCAGCTCCAAGTCCGTGGAGCCGAAGGAGAAGCCTGCCTATGTCTTTTGGCGGTCGGTTCCGACGGACTGGTCGGAGCCGTTCTTTTTAGCAGGAGAAGGAGAGGAAGCTAATGCCTCTTCAAATGAGGGTTTAATGAGGCCTTTCAAAATAAGTTTATTTTTCCTCTTGGAGGACCCTCGAGGAAAACGCGACACACGCTGCAGGACTCCTGCAAATGTTTCCAAACAATACACACAGAGAGAGTGGTCATCTGTGATTGACATTTTAAAACTGCACTTAGTGCACTTCTTAAAGGGCCTAGGAGCCTGAGACATTATGGCAACAATTCAGTAACTCTAACTAACACAGAAAAAACACTTACTTTTTTTTTTACAAAGGCTGTCACAACAACAGAAAAATCAACTAAAGGGATCCAAGAACCCTTAAGGACTCGAAAGACAATTGACTGACAGGGAAAAGTCCTTCAATTCAAAAGGGGCCTCTAGTCAGAACAAACACGCAACCACTACACAAATTTTCCACAAAAAAAATAACCACTCATACACAAAAGTAAGATATAGCTGTTAAAACAGCTTTTGTTGAAGAATTAGGAAATTCCTGACAGAAAAAGTTAGTGAAAAACACTACTTAGCTCAGCCAGCTCGAGAACACGTCTTTGCTAGTTAGCGGCAAACGAGATCTGGGGGACTGGTAGTGGTGCATCCTGGGATATAGTAAGCTCAGCCAATAAGAGACTTCGCTCTTTGGCAGATCGCTCAACCCATCAGTCAGAATGTAGGCGAGATAGGATCACATAACATCTATTAGATTTAAATCTTCATATTCTTGGTTTAAGTGACTGTAAAACAATGGCATCTCATTTAAAAAGATGTGTCATTTTCCTGCTCATACAGTTGTGTGCTATAAAATAATGCATGCAAATTTAAGTTAATGTTGTGCTGAGTTTTTTTTTTAACTGTCTGTCACATTATGGAAAACTCCATCTGTGTTAAGAGTTGAAGAAAGAAAATAGCAGTACAAATTGTAGTTTAAAATAAAAAGAGTAACCTTGACAAATGATGTCTCTTGCTCACTGTTAATTACAAGTCTTTACAGCTGCTAAAATCCTTCTGTAATAAAAATGTAATCTTTACCACATTTTGTGGAATGTGCAAGCTGTGAAGTCAGAGAAAATATATAACTGAATAACATTTAACATTGCATGTATAAGTAATTTCAATTGATTATAATGAATGTTTTGCTTTACAAAGTGAAACACATATGCACTTATTAAAAGGCACACATAATTCTAACTACAGAACCCTACAGCTCAGCTGTATATGGCATAAGGCCAGCCCCTAGTGAGCAATACTAGATCTCATGCTAAGCATGTGCTAGAAAATGAACATAACATAGCACAACGAAAGTCTGCTTTAATATTTGTATCATCCAATCCTTATTACAGTATAGTCACCCAATTACAAAGTAAAAAGAATAAAATTACAGATACCGACTAAGATAAATTACCTTTTAGATTTAGCAGGGATGAGGACTGGAATTGGGATGGCACACTAGAGTACCTGCCTTTCAACTGCTGATCTTTTCATTGCTCCCATTGTGCTAATATAAGGGAAGCATGCCTCCTATATGCAATGCAGCAGGAGAAGCAGGGGTCAAACAATGATGGATAAGACAGTCCTCAAAGAATTAAGAGGAGCTTTTATTCTGGAACAGAGCAAAATGCATCTGTTACATCTCAGTATCTGTTACTTCTTTTGAAACTGTTTGCTTCTACAAACTACAATAATGCTGAGATTATAATAGCCACTCTTCTCCTAAACAAACATAAACAGTTAAACTTGCTGAGAATTTATATCCCACCAGGAGAAAACATAGCCACCACAGAATCAATACTCCACTGGGCCTCCCACTCCCTCCCTCACAAAACCATAATACTAGGCGATGTTAACATAGACTGGAACCTCACCCACTCTCCTATACCAGCCAACCACATTAACCTATATAACTTTAGCCAACTCATCCAAACCCCCACCCATATAGATAAAGCCACCAAAAGAGAATCCATGCTGGATTGGATCCTCACTAACCAACCCAACACTGCCCACCAATGTGGGACACTACCCAATCCTCTCAGTGACCACAACCCAACCTTCCTCCTACGACATAAACTTAAATGTAATAACCCACCCTCCCTAATTACATACATGTTCCCACAAAAACTTCCCTACTGAGCTATTCGCAGAAACTTTAAAATCTTGCAACCAAGACCCTTCCCCTGGACAAGGCAGTTGAATACTTTAATTCAACATTTCTAACAATCCTAAACCAACTAGCCCCAATAAAGACAATTAGAATACATAGCAACCCAGCCCCCTGGTTACTTAAAACCACAAAGGCCTTATTAAAACAAAGAAATAAAGCCTGGAAATCCTGGCAACAACGTAAAACAACCACAACCAGACAAACCTACTTAGAACTCAGAAACAAGGCAAAAAAACAGATTTGGATAGACAAACAAAATCACTACCTAACCCTACAAAATAAATAGAGGAACAGACCACAGAAGTTCTGGACTTCAGTGAACAATATTCTCCAACCTGGAAAAAACTCCACACCACAACCAGACATGGAAGGTACCAATCTTGACATAGCATCCAACTTCAACAACTATTTCACCTCCTCCACACATAAACTTATAAATTATATAATATCCACCATCCCCACACCAACCATCAACACCAAAACAAACAGCACTGCCTTTCCACTTAAACCAATATCCACATCAACCATCCAAAAACTACCAACCAAACTCAAACCAGCCACTCTTGCTGCCGACAACCTCCCAGCTGAATTCCTCCAGCTTGCATCTCCAGCCATAGCATACCCAATCTCTATACTAATAAATAGATACCTCAAGGAACACCACATTCCATCCTTATGGAAAACCTCATACAGCATCCCCCTCCACAAGGGTGGGCCATCCACTGACATATCCAACTACCGCCCCATCGCAATCCTCTCACACCTGTCAAAAATCCTAGCAAAAATGTATCCATCACCAACTCCTCTCCCACCTGCTCTGTAACAATCTACTCTCACAAACCCAACACGGATTCCATCCTGGCCAAAGCACTACCACTGCCCTCATTAGATTTAGCAACACCATAAACACATACAGAAACCAAGGAAAATTTGTCTCTGCAACCTTCCTACACTTATCAAAAGCATTTGACACAGTCTCCCAAAATAGACTACTATTCACCTTATCCAAACTCAGTCTTGATAATTCTACATTACAGTGGTTCAGTAGCTACCTAGGCAACCGCTCCCATTCAGTTAAATGGCACAACTCCCTATCCTCCCCACTCCCATTCAAATGTGGCATTCCACAAGGTTCCATACTTTGTCCACTCTTATTCAATATCTTTACAAACCAACTTCACCTAGCAACCACAAAAGCCGACATTATCCAATATGCAGATGACACTACCCTCATCTGCTCAGCACCCAACATCCAACTGCTACAAACCCAAGCCCAAGAATCCTTCCCTGAAATAGAGAACTATCTAAACAATTCTCAGCTAATACTTAACCCCCAAAAAACACAGCTAATACTATTCAACCCAGCAAAGACTATAGACTCCACCTTTTCCATACTCTCAGCCAATAACACCCCATAAATCCTGTCCCTGAAGCCAAATTACTTGGAATTACAATTGACCACCAATTTAAATACAATAAACACACAACCCAAACCATCTCCAAAGTCCATAAAAAGCTAGGTTGTCTCTATCGTAGCAAAAAATTCCTAACCCCAGAATCCAGAACTACCATAGCTAGAACTCACCTCCTATCAAGCCTACTTTATGCATCCCCGGTATTAACAAATTTCAATACGACCGACCTTAACAAACTATCTACATGTTACAACAAAATAGCCAATGCTAAATCACGCTCACACTACTGTCAAGCCCTGCATAAGCTACACTGGTTAGAATTTCCAAACCTACTTCACTACCACCAACTCAACCTAGCCCATCAGATACTGTACCATCCAGACAAAACCCCTGGCCTAACAGCTCTACTAAACTTACACAGCACAAACAGGGAACTACAGATCCAGTAATAAAGCCCTAGTAGAAGTCATTCCACGTAAAAACAGCACAGGAGAATCTCTATTCCCTTGTGAATTTGCAAAACTATGGAACACACTACCCCCACAACTCAGGCTACAAAACCACACTGTACATTCAAAAGACTCCTTAAATCACACCTTCAAGAAAACCATCCATGTAATTGCAACTGCTCTCCCTGAACCCACCTTCTCCAACCTACTACTGCAGTTCCTCTTACCAAACTTATTTCCACACTCTAATAACTCACCCCTAGGCAGATTGAACACAGTATACATATCTAGTACAATCTCATCTCTGTTAAGTTGATTATATATATATATATATATATACATACATATATATATACATACATATATATATATATATATATATATATACATACATATATATATATATATATATATATACACACACACACACACACACACACACACACACACTATTCCTATGCTTAACTGCTATGCTTGACTACAAATGTCTGCTAAAAACTTGACAAACTCTGTTGACCATGTTAACTCTTGATGCTACTGGGAATCAGTGTTAAAACTTGTCAACTATATTTACTTTGGATTTTGATTTTTTTTTAATTTTCTGACAACAACTGCTCAAACTCTCTGGACTATTGTTAATTCTAGAACTATTGTTAGCATTGTCAAACTTTTTTTTTAACTATTGTTATTAATATACTCTGTAACATGTGGAGCTTTTCTCCCCAGGACTCCGCTGAAAAAGGACACCTGTGTCCAGTCGGACAATCCTGGCAAACAAATGTCAAATAAATAAAATAAAATAAATTCTACACTGTTTCAGTTTGTTAGTGGCAAATGACAGCACAGAGCACTGGTATAACACCATACCTCAGAAATGTAGCACAGAGCACTGGTATAACACCATATCTCTGAAATGTAGCACAGAACACTGGTATTACACCATACCTCAGAAATGTAGCACAGAACACTGGTATTACACCATACCTCTGAAATGTAGCACAGAATACTGGTATTACACCATACCTCTGAAATGTAGCACAGAGCACTGTTATTACACCATACCTCAGAAATGTAGCACAGAACACTGGTATTATACCATACCTCTGAAATGTAGCACAGAGCACTGGTGTTATACCATACCTCTGAAATGTAGCACAGAGCACTGGTGTTATACCATACCTCTGAAATGTAGCACAGAGCACTGGTGTTGTATCATACCTTTGAAATATAGCACAGAACACTGGTGTTATACCATACCTCAGAAATGTAGCACAGAGCACTGGTATAACACCATATCTCTGAAATGTAGCACAGAACACTGATATTACACCACACCTCAGAAATGTAGCACAGAACATTGGTATTACACCATACCTCTGAAATGTAGCACAGAACACTGGTATTATACCATACCTCTGAAATGTAGCACAGAGCACTGGTGTTATACCATACCTCTGAAATGTAGCACAGAACACTGGTGTTATACCATGCCTCTGAAATGTGGCACAGAACACTGGTATTACAACATACCTCTGAAATGTAGCACAGAGCACTGGTGTTACACCATACCTCTGAAATGTAGCACAGAGCACTGGTGTTATACCATACCTCTGAAATGTAGCACAGAGCACTGGTGTTATACCATACCTCTGAAATGTAGCACAGAGCACTGGTGTTATACCATACCTCTGAAATGTAGCACAGAGCACTGGTGTTATACCATACCTCTGAAATGTAGCACAGAACACTGGTATTACACCATACCTCAGAAATGTAGCACAGAACACTGGTATTACAGCATACCTCTGAAATGTAGCACAGAATACTGGTATTACACCATACCTCTGAAATGTAGCAAAGAGCACTGGTATTACACCATACCTCAGAAAAGTAGCACAGAACACTGGTATTACACCATACCTCTGAAATGTAGCACAGAGCACTGGTGTTACTCCATACCTCTGAAATGTAGCACAGAGCACTGGTATTATACCATACCTCTGAAATGTAGCACATAGCACTGGTATTACACCATACCTCTGAAATGTAGCACAGAGCAGTGGTATTACACCATACCTCTTTGAAATGTAGCACAGAAATCTGGTATTATACCACACCCCTGAAATGTGGCACAGAACACTGGTATTACATTCTAGATGTGTTGTCCTTCTCCTCTAGCTGTTGCAGGACTTTCTGGAGTTAGGTACCAAAAAGAAATGACTTATCCAGAGAAGATTTTAGCGGGCGTAATGTTACTATCCAGAAAGAGTTGTGGGTATACTGACTTGCGTCCTTAATCTTGTATGGCATCTTATAACAGCTCTAGATGCAACTGCCCTGAGGCATGCATTAACAATGTCATATTTACAATTAACCATGTGGGAGCCTACTTTATCTGCTGTTTTGTTAGTTTAGTAATTTTTCTCTCGGTATGAGATAAGCCATTTCCTTTGTAAGGTCCTCTATCTATTTCAGAATAATCGACCGGCACTACATCATGCGTGTCTGACAGTTAATGGCTCTAATACCTAGTGTTTCTAAGCAAATTTTTTCCTAAACTTGTCCAACACCCTGCTTTTTCTTTTTTCTGCAAGTCATGTTCTTAATGCAGGTGTGATGCTCAGCCTCCTCTTTGATTAAATCAATGGTTGCAGGGGTCTGACGAGAGGTTCTTATAAAGGTAACTATGCCACACCAAAGTTCTATATAATATGACCATCTTTTCAGAGTTGGTGGCAGAACACCAGGTCTAAAGGCTACCACAACAAAAATGCCCTGGAAGGAAGCAATGCCTCATGTAGTAACAAAAGGCTTAGGCAATTCAGTTATCATGAGCTGTGCACATCTGCCTTCTGGAAAATAAAGTTTTCTGAAAAATGACTTAAATGTTCTTTCATTAAAGCACATCTTCAAGACGTGAATCCTTTGAAGAAACTCAAAGAGAGGAGCTTTTAATACCTTCATTATTTCCATTAGGACCATACCCTTCTGGAGATGAATTTTAATTAGAAGAAGCTATTTCTAGGTTCTCTTCGGAACTAGAACATGGTGGTGGCATGGCTTCCCTTCTACATATTCAGAGGAAGCAGTTTCTGAAGCGGGTGGTTTGGGCTAAGGCACAAATTGTTAAACAGCCTCCTGTACCAAGCTGAAATATTCTTGATTATCTATACTTCATGAAGCTTCAGACATCCATGACTCAATGAGTGAGTTCAGATTCAAGACCTTTGGACAAGCAAATCTTCGATGTCCATTCCATTTAAGAAACAGTTGGCTTTGGATTACACATTGACCCAAATAATGAGTGCCCTGGAAGTCCCCACCACAAAAGTAGGAAGTCCAGCATGAAAGAAAACACATGAAAAAAAGATGGTCTCCAGGGGATGTAATAGGAACAGGAAAGGGGTAAATCACTAGCATCGAGGGGACTGATGTTTAGGAATGAAGATTTTCACTCAGTAATTTTAAAACTATCTGGTGGATGAATGTTAGAAGATATGCCATTTTTAAGTGAAACAGCCTATAAGTCCAATACTGTTTCTTCTACTAGGGACTTCTTTAAAAAAGCAATGGACTGCAGAAGATTAGAAGAAAACAAGCTGCCTTCAACTCCACCTCAAAAGACTCAAGCAACTACATTACTGTCTTCGCATATTAATGTTTGGATGAGAAAGCTATATGCTTTACGTTAGGCTTCTCAACATTTTAAGGAAGAAGTGGAAATACCTTATAATGTCTTATAATCCATGTATTTATTTATTTATGTAACATGTGTTAACCAGGTTAAGTGGACTGGTCCAAAAAAATATCTGCAGCCACAAACCAGGCCACATAACAAAAACACAATGTACTATAGTTGTTAACAATGGTGGACTTACACCATTATTAGACAGTACCAAAATATAAATAAACAGCAATGAAACAAAACTGAATATGGGATATCAAATGGGTTGCACATGTATTCCAACAAAAAGATCTACTTAAAGTTTCAGCTCTTCTAGCTAACATTTTTTAATTAAAGCAACCTCATTTAATACAATTTCTTTTTCATGTCATGCTTTTCCCTCAAGTAGAACAAATACTGTAAAAAAATGGCTCTGAGTAAACTCAGTGGCCAAAAAAGCACTTCACGATTTCTTTAAGGAAAGTATAGTTGCATAAAATCTCTAAATAATAGTAGTTGTCCTTTTCTTCACTGTTGCAGTATTCTTTACAATAGGGATCCGCTGCCTAGGGCACCCCGATGTCTGGCCAGTATACCAAAGCCTTTAGGTTGTTATGGGTACGCCGTATGTCAAACGTATGCCCCCAGAGCATGGAATAGGGCATAAAGGTGAGGTCCAGGCGTACCATCATCAGAACTGAAAAAGCCCCAGTAGGAATGACAGCCTAAGGATACTATCAGGTAACAAGTATATCCACAAGGAAAAAAGATCAGGGGGAGGAGGGAGGGAACGAATACTGCAACAGTGAAGAGAAGGGCATCTACTGTTATGGTAAAATTTTGCATAACTGTACTATGGCCTTCCAATATCACTGTTGCAGCATTCTTTACAATAGGGACAGTACAATACCTCAGGAAGAAGACTAGGAGGTGGAAAGGCCAGCAGAGCCCTCAAGAAAGCCATGAAGAATGGCCTTGGCAAAACCAGCTTTGGCCCTGGAAATCACATCCAACAAGAAAAAAGGTGTCTGAATTGGATCAAAACTCTTATCACTAACAATGTTAGCTGAAGAGTGGACAGGTGGGGATGGATGAGAGACCCTTTGTCTTGTAAGGTAACTTGCGATGACTGCCTTTGGTTAAATGCAGGAGAAGAGGGAACCAATGCTATCTGTGCCAAAAGGGAGTCACCAGCAACATTTTCAGAGCATCCTATTTTATCTTGAACAGGACCTTCGGAATGACAGGAAGGTGATGGAAGGCATAAAGAAACATCCCTTCCAAAAAAAAAAAAAAAAAAAAATTGAGATCATCTACCTTCAAAGCCAGAGGACATGGGACTCTGGTGCAAAAGAGAGGAAGTTGTATGTTCACAGGGGAGGCAACTAAATCTAGTTGAGGAGTAAACCACTGGTGGCCAATGTCCAGAAACACATCCCTGTGAAGCAATTACTCGTGAGACTGTGTTACGGACCTGCTCAGAGAATCTGCCAATGTATTCTGATCCAAGGGAATATAAAAACCATGTAGGGTCACATGATACTGGAGAGCTAGATCACAAACCTGAAGAGCTAGTCTGCACAGAAGATCAGACCTTGACCCCCCCTCCCTTGCTTGGTGATATACCACATCACTGTGGTAATGTCTATGAGAATTCTGAGGTGCCCTGTAAGGAAAACAGAATGAAAAGCTTGAACAGCCAGAAGAAGTGATCTCATCTCTTTGACACTGATGTGGTCTTTATTTTGTTAAAGACACCATAGGCCCTGCACTTTCAGAGGACCAAAGGAGGACCCCCCACCCCATGTCCGAGGCATCTGTGATGAGTTCCTAAGAGGGGACTGGAGGTTGAAAAGGAAGTTCTGGGTTAAGGGATGACAGAAGAATCCACCATTGAAGTTCCAGTTTGAGATATGGAAGAGGAGAGACTAGAAACTCTAAAGGATGAGAATGTTATAGCCAAACTGACTTTAGAAACCAATGAAGCTTTCTCATATGGAGCTTGGCCAGAGGAGACACAGGAATGGTGGAAGTCATGTAGCCCACAGCCCTTAGAATCTCCTTGGCTGTGAACTAAGCCAAAGGAAGAAGGGACTGAAAGAAAGCAATCAGAGTTAAAGCCTTGGAAGGAGGCAGGGATGCCAGCATTTGAACAGTCTGGAGCCTGTACCCTAGGAAAACATGGTCCTGAGGAGTCAGAAATGATTTTTGGAAATTTACATCAAACCCCAGGCTTTGCAGGAGACAAACAGCAAAGTGAAGATGATGAAGTAAAGTCTCTGGAAAAGAGGCCTGAATGAGCAGATCACCCCCTCAATCTGCAGAAAGCAATCACAGGAGCGAGGCATTTGAAGACCCTTGGAGCAGTAAAAAGGCAAAAGGGCAAAACAGAGAACTGAAAATGCCAGGAAGCAACAGAGAAACATAAATATTTCCTGAAAAAGGGGATGAATAGGAGTATGCAGATAAGCATCCTTGAGGTCCACGGAATCAAGAAAAGCCTGAGTAAGTACTAGAGAAAACAAGGTTTGAAGGGATAGTATCTGAAAGGAAGGAACCTTCAAAAAGGTGTTTAGCGGAGAGAGAGCCAGAAAGGATCTGCAGATACCTTCTTTCCTGGGACAAAGAACATTCTGGAGTAAAATCCTTTCCCCCTGTGAGGAGTTGGAACTTCTTGAATTGTTCCCTGAGCCAACAGGCCCTGAAGTACCTCTGGAAAAAAGGACAGTTATCCCTGAGGAGGCTGAGGAATGCCCAAAAACAGGGGAAGAGATTTCCTGACCATGTAATACCCCTGGCAAATTATGGAAAGAACCCAGGAGTCTTGAGTGATCTTTAACCAAATAGGAAAGGACAGGGAAAGATGAAGAGATAGAGAAGTGTGACTGAGAAGAGCAGGGCAAGGGTAGTCAGACAGCTCCTGGTTCATCAGGAAAAGGAGGCTTCTGAGCTGAAGGGATTTGGGTAGCCTAAGCAGAAGGAGCCCTTCTACCACCCTTCTTAACTTTGGGGAGAGGGAGATACCGTCTACGAACACAAGCAGGCTTGTCAGGGTAATTCCTTTGAAATTCAGGAACAGGTGAAATAAAAGTATGTTTCAGATCCTGTAAAACTTTACCCTTTTCCTGGAAAGATTTAAACAACTCAGCAGCAGCACCAAAGAGATGTTTATTATCCAGAGGAACAGCTATCAACTTAGCCTTGATAGCAAAGGTTGAAGCTGAAGCCAAGAATACCTCCTCAACACAAAATCAAAGGCAGCAGCCTGAGATGACACATCCGCTTTATCACAGCTGCATTTAATGGAATGGTGACCAACCTGAGAAGACGTCCTTAATAAAGAAATAAGTATTCCCTTAGAATCAGGAAGGTCTGAAATAACCTGACAGGCCTGAGAGAAAAAAGCCAAAATATATTTGGTCATATGGGTCTGATAGTTTACAGCTCTAAAGGCAGGGTAGCAGAAGTATACACTTTCTTATCCAACTTCTCCACAGTTCTGCTGTCTTTGTCAAAAGGAAGTAGCTTTGTATAAGGCAACAGTTTTGATGGCTTGTCAGATGCAACCAACACCACAGAAGGGTCAGCAGAGGGGCACTTATAAAGAAACTTGCAGTCTTCAGGCACCTTATAAAATCTATCAGGTTTTTTGGGAGCAGGGGGCAAGGAATCAGGAGCCTGGGAAGCAGTGGAAAAGGCATCCAGCAAGGGAGGAAGAACAGGATGGACAGCAGAGGACCTAGGAGACTCCACTTGCAGAAGCTCATAGTACCTCTTCTGAACATCAGACACTTGAGCATAATCCCATTTAAAAAATTTCATTATTCGGGAAACTGTGTAACCAAAAGAAATTTCTTCAAAAAGAAGAGTCAGGACTAATAGACTCCTCTTCCTCACAGCCATAATCTAAGGGAGAAGGAATCAGGATATTCCTCATCAGAATTTTCACCCTCAGAGGAATCTTGCTCCCTAGGCTGCTTAAGAGATACAGAAGACCAAGAAGGAGCTGAAACAGAAAACCCCTGAGGAGGCTTTAGAATGATCAGGGCTTTGAACAAACCTTGAGTGAAGTTTTGCCATTCACTCCGAGGGACTTTAGGAACTGGAGAAATATGCTTGTTTTTTTTTTTATTCTTTTTTAAGGGGCATCAGCCTTATAGATCTTAAGAGGCTCTGACCCCTCACGACATTCAAATCAGTGTAGTCAGTATCTCTTCCCTCACCAAAATCTGAGGAACACCCCAAGGCCCTTCGGAAATTATCAGACACAATTCCCTCTGTACATCCGAACCGGACATCTTCAAGGCCTCCATGGACATGCATGAAGCTGGATCCATGCCAGCCTCCAAAGCAGTAGCAGAAGAGGAATCAATCAGAGAAACTGGGTGATCCTTCGGGCTTTCACTACCCTCAAGAGAGATGTCTGGTGGAGGAAGCACAGCAGAAGAATAAGACCGCTCTTTCTTGGCCTTCTTCATCGCAGACGGTTGTCCTTCGGGCCGGGAATATCCTTCCATGGTGTCTTTATAGCTTAAGACACTGGTTTTCTAAATAAATAGCTCAGGAGGAGAGCTGACTATCTAACATCTTATAGACAAAGGCCTGGCAAATAGCACAAAACGTACTGTCATAGGAAGCACCTAAGCAAAATAAACACTGATCGTGATGATCTTTATTAGGAATTTGTCTCCTACACTGGTATTTCCCCTTTCTGGATGACATGAAACTAACAAACAAATCAAGTCAAAAAAGAGATAAGATAACAAAACCCCCAACAGGGCATTTATCTGCAAGTGGCTTGGTAACCAGTAGACGAACAAGCTTTCAGACCGATGATCGAAGATGGCATTTGGACTGGCGGCAAAGCTGTTCTTTGGATAGTACATCTGGATGTCACATTCATGCGAAGCATGTGTGTGGCGTACAGTGTACACATTACAACCTAAAGGCTTTGGTATACTGGCTGGATGTTGGGCTGTCCTAAACAGGGGATTCCTATTGTAAAGAACACTGCAACAGTGATATGGAAGGACATCATCATTTGTCCAGAACATACAATGTCTTAAGACTTATTTTTAAGAAGGCAAAAGTAAGTAAAATATATTTAAACTGTTGAAAGAGTGTGTATGAAGTGACTAATGAGACTTGCAAAGCTAAATGAAGGAATATAAAAAGATAATGGAAAAAATATTTATTTTACCATAACATTAGATCTTCATGATCTCTGTCCATCCACCTCAGCTTCAAGACTGGAAGCCACAGGCAACAGTCATCTCTGCACCTACCAAGCTGTCCCAAGCTCAGACTCTTCTACTCACTTTTATAGTAACACCACACTTTTCCTGCTTCTCCAGATACAACCAGGATCAATATCCTTATTAAACAGACTGTCATGCCTACATTATACAGCCCTCTTGTAAAATTGTCTAGTTCTCTTTGTAAGAGTAAACATAGAGGGAAGAGGGAGAGGTAAGACCACATGCTGAACTGGACAGGCATGGATCATGAAAATCTAATATAGAAAGTATGTAAATATTTTCCAAAAGCTATTTTATCTACTTCAATGCCAGGACAGAGTCCCCAGCTACTACTCTTGGATAGATTCATGAGAAAATGACATGAAAGATAGTGGCTCCAAAGGTAAATTTCTATCTGGAAATAATGTCCACATTATATAATGTCTTGCAGAAGTGTCCAATGAAGCCCATGTCAAGGTTTCACAAATATCAACAGAGGAATTCCTGTAAAAGGTTAAAGAAGTAAACACAGTCTTTGCGGAATGTGTCATTGGTCTAACTGGCAGGGATTCATTGTGTTTTGTATAAGAAAAGGCAATGTATTCTGATAGCCACCTAGACAAAGTGACCTTAAATACTTTTTGACCAATTCTCTTAGAAGCAAAGGAGACAAAAAGCTGATAATCTTTTTGGCTTTCACTGACTCTGTTGAGATATAATCGGGCCTGCCTATGGACATCAATACAATGTAGTCTGTATTTCCATGTTTTACAAGACCATGAGAAGAAAACCAGTAGATTAACAGACTGGCTTAGGTTTAAATGCATGGTTACTTTTGCCATACAGGCAGGATCAGTACACAGGCATTTACTTCCCCAATAAAAGCAGGTATGAGGAATTGCAGTGATATAGCTGAAAGTTCAGAAACCCTTGAGGGAGAAGTAATGGCCACTAAAAATAAGAATTTTCAGGAAAAAAAAATGAACTTTGCTCAAGCAACAGGTTCAAATGATAGCAGAGTTGTTTTTTATTGTTGTTGTTTTGTTTTTTCCTAATGCAAAACAGGTTTTCTAAGGTAGAGGGTCTCAACAGGACAGCCTCTCTTAAAAAAGTTTTGTACACTTTAAAGTATGATAGAGAAGAACACCAACTTTTAATCCACACCCTGCAAACATTCTGTCTAGATAATGGAGCCCTCCAATGGTTTCAATCCTACCTGAATGGTCGACAGCAGGCTGTCCTCTGGCAGAACAAACTCTCTAACCTTCTACCTAACACCCTCGGAGTACCACAAGGCTCTATACTAGGGCCCTTGCTGTTCTCCATCTTCATTAACAACCTTTATACTGTCATCCCAAAAGTCAGCTGTATCCAATATGCTGATTACTCTACTCTGATTTGCTCAGCCACATCTCCAGTAGAGTTATGGTCAGCTACCCAGACCACCTTTAATACAATAGAAAACTGGCTTTCTGAACATCGTCTGATCCTAAATCCCAAAAAAACTAAAATGCTGTTATTTTCACCAACACATAGGTCTACTGCTTTCACCTTTACCATAAAATCAAATGATGGCACAATAATCTCCCCTGACCCATCTACAAAACTATTAGGTGTCATCATAGACAATAATCTCAAATTTGACCTACATGTTAACCAAACCATCAAAACCATCAATAAAAAACTAGGGTCACTTTACAGAATAAAAGCCTTCCTAACCCCTCCAGCTAAAATTGCCATAGCTCGCTCTCACCTTCTTTCAACCCTTCTGTATGCATCCCCTCTACTCTCGAATTTGAACAAGACTGTTCTTAACAAACTCTCAATTTGCTACAACCACATTGCCAGGTTTGCCACTGGGCTGCCTTTTAGGACACATCATTGCATCAATCTAAATCAGCTTGGTTGGCTTGAACTACCTAGCCTAATCCAGTATAACCAACTGATTATGGCCTATAAAATCCTCTATAATCCAGACAATACTCCTGCACTTAAAAATATTATCACCCCTATAACAATCCTAGACCGCTTCAATCCTCTAACAAACTACTAATTCAGACTAGCAAAATTAATAACACAGCCGGTGATTCTCTCTTTGCAAACTCTGTAAGTAGATCCTGGAACTCTCTTCCAGCTGATATTACCTTACTTCCACCTTAGGTCAATTTAAAACTAGACTCAAACAACATTTGTCACTTAACTGGCTATGTCAATGTATCAAGCCTGGCTAACTCGAATGTGTAAAAATCTGTTAACCAGTTTACTGTGTAATTTAATTTAATCCTGACTTGTGCTCAGGACTAACTGTAACCTGTGGAACTTGTTTAACTTGCTTACTTATGTAATCTCTGTAAATAGTCTGTTTGTAATATGTAATGCTGGTATTATGTAATGCTGTATCTGCTTACCCTTGGAGCTTTTCTCCCCGGGCCTCCGCTGAAAATGGACATGCATCCAGTCAGACTATCCCGGTCAACAAATATAAAATAAAATAAAAATAAAATAAAAAGAGTTCAGACCCTGAAGAAAGTCAGAAATGGCAGCCTTCTAGGAACTATACAACTAAAGGTACTGGGGCCAAGCAAGGATCAATCCCTTCATTAGGAGCCCAAAGGGAAAACTTTAATCATTTACCTTTGTAGACCTTCCTAACAGTGGGCTTTTAGGCTGCTGCAGGGATCTGGACCCCCCCTGAACAGGTAAGCCGAGTTCCTGGGCATCAATGCAATTGAAGAAGCCATGCAGTTAATTTGAAGGAATGAAGAAATTAAGTCTAAGTGATGTATGGGAGGAACTGAGAAAAGCTACTTATTATTTAAGATAAGTAGAAGAGGATATGTTTTCATCTCTTGGAGCTGCCACTAATCTGTAACTGATGCTGTTATAACAGTAGGTTTCTATAATACCATAAGCACAGACGAGTATGAATTCTAGTTTTTAAAACTGTAGCCACCAGTTTTTCTACACTATTAGTTACATTATTTCTTGATAAAACCTGTAAATAATCATGAACTTGCTCCAAAACAGAACTTTGATAGGAAACCATAAGGGCTGCATTTTATGTTTTAACAGCACACCAGAGACATGTCCAAAAACCATGAACCACACTAGATTTAAACAAATGGCTAAGCACTTTCATCTCATTAACATTCAAAACGACTTCTTCAGAACCTAATTTGCATTTGCGTAACTTCTTTTTATGTCAGTAAGTCATATGATTAAAAAAGGAATCAGATGACACATTTTAAAACCCTCCCAATAAATACATAACCCTAGCATAATAACTTCACAAGTAAAATTTTAACTAGTATCAAAACATTTACACAAAATAGTTTCCTAGAGCGTCTTCTGCGTGGAGACATGCGTGAATGGGCATTCCTTCGTTGAAGGTTGTGCATCAGGGCTGGCAACTCGGTACGTAAAAATCAACTGCCAATCATTAGCGGACCAGAGTTCTGCTGTGGCGACCCCTAACCGGGAAAAGCCGAAAGACACAACAACAACAAAAAGTTTCTAAAAACCTAAACCAATGATTAAATATGAAAACAAGCAACTGAGTTTAAAAACAAAACAGTTTTCATAACATCTTGAAAATAAGTAGACTGTGTGATAAAAATTCATAATAATTATGCTATGACCCTGAGGGACTAGTTATCAACAAATATTAATACCTGGGGATGGCAGCATTTAATCACTGCCACCACAGTTCTTTGCATGTTAAAGTACCCTGCTAAGTACACCATCTTGAGACATTTCACATTGTCAATGACAAAAAATAAAAACTTATTGAAGTTAGAACATTTAATAGCATGTTTAGAATATTTGTAAATGGTTAAAATTTTACTTGTGAAATCAATATGTTCAGCTTGTGTACTTATTGGGAGGGTTTTGAAATGTGTCAGACGATTTCTTTTTAATGATGTGACTTATTGGCATAGGATGCAGTTATATAAATACTACATAGGGTCTGACAAAGTCTTTTTGAATGTTAATGAGACGAGCACTTAATCATTTATTTAATAAATTTAGCAAGGTTCCTAGTTTTTCTTCCATGCCTTTGGCATGTTTACTTGATTTCTGGGTTACTAGTGACACTTGCCACAGTGTGGAAAGGGTTGTGCTTTTTGATTTTTCTTTTTTTATGTTTTAACAGCCACCTGTATACTTCAACATATTTACACAATAGTCTTGAAGCTGTATTAAGCAGTTAAAATTACAAGAGAAATGATATTAGCATTCTATTCAGAAATTGATAGAGAGCAGCAGAATATGTCTTGTATATGTTGATTTATCATGTATACCTAAAGAAATCTTACATACACTGTCAGACTGTTTTTGGTGCTAGCTTTTGTGAAAATGGACACTGACTACTAATGTTTAAAATATCATAAGTTGGTGGAACTGTCCACTTTCCATATATTAAAGTTATGTACTCACCATAACTATCCATATGTGTTGTCAATTTTCATTCTTTCTCAATGTATGGGTTACAGATCTGACTCAGCCACATACCACAGATTTACAGAACCAACTCTTGAGCTCCTCCTTCTACCCATAATTTTCCAGCCAGCCTACAAAACCGCAAATCAAGTTTGCTGCCTTATAGATCCTAAGACAGAGTAAGAAAAAGGAAATAACAGTAAGTCAGGGTTCAAACTTATAACTAAAGATTCCAAAATATCCTTAAGATCACTCCACAAGGGGGATGGAGGGTGGGGAGTTGAGGAAGAATGAAAATGGACAACAGAGATGCACAGTTATGGTTGAGTACATAACTTTGAAAAAGACAACATCAGATATTAAAGTTATGTACTCACCATAACTATGCATCTGTGTTGTCCATTTTCATTCTTCCTCAACATATGGGACAGAGTTCCCAGCTAAGTAAATCTTGGGTGGCCCTCAAGGAAGCATATGTCGGAGAACTGCTGAAAACAAAAGCGGCTCTGCTTCTAGAAGTCAAATCTTGTTTGTTATGACTAATAAAGGTATAATCATTTTGCAGCTGCATAAATGTCATCAATGGAAGTTCTAGACCAGAAGGCAGAAGTAGCAGCCATGGATCTAGTTGAGCTTTGATAGGGAGATGCCTTGCTGAGTGCATACAAAAGAAATGTAATCAGTAATCCATTTCACTAAGGTAACTTTAGAAACCGGTGATTTCAGACTGTTCAGTGAGAAACAAACAACTGGTCTGTTTTCCAGAAATCCTTTGTCCTGTGTAGATAAAAAAAACATTTCTCTATGTACATCTAAATGATGTAGCATGTACTCTCCCTTATTTGGAAAATTAGGGAAGAAACAGGCAAATAAACTGATTTCTATGCCACTCAAAGGCTACTTTTGGTAAGAAGGAAGGGTTGATTCATAAAGTAACTGTCTTTGCAAAAAAAAACAATGTAAGCGGATTTGGATGATAGAGCCTGGAGTTCTGAAATTCTCCTCGCAGATGTAATTGCTACTAGAAATGCTGTTTTCCAAGACAAAAATTTAAATCAGTTTTGGCTACGGTTCAAAAGGTTGTTGTGTCAACCTCTGAAGCACAACTGTCAAATCCCAGGGAAGAGACTATCATTCACAGGGGGCTGGAGTAAGAAGGTGCCTTTTAGAAAAGCCTTGCAAAATCTGAAAGAAGTTAAAGAGGTGGCTTTTTCTCCTGAATGAAAATTTGATATGACTGCTAACTGTACTTTGATTGTGGAGAAACTAATACCTTCCTGAAAAACAGAGGTTAAGAATTCTACAACCGAAGAAACAGGAGCAGTAAAAGGATCAATTTCCTTAAGAGCCCAAACTGAAAATCATTTCTATTTACTTTTGTAGATTGTCCTTGTAGAAGCTTTATGGGAAAAAGTGTATGTCGAACTGGGGAGGAAAGCATGGGCTGTCTAGCTATTAATGAAATTGGAGAAACCATGCAGTTAGTTTGAGGCCTGGAATATTGGGATTCTTCGTCCCCAAGGGATGCAAGGGAAGGTCTGGACTGAGTTCCAGTATCCATGGAAGATAATGAAGATGAGACCAAGGAAGGGTAGCCACATTTGGCGACACCAGAAGGGGGGCAATGAGG
This sequence comes from Protopterus annectens, assembly GCF_019279795.1. Lineage (NCBI taxonomy): Eukaryota > Metazoa > Chordata > Ceratodontiformes > Protopteridae > Protopterus > Protopterus annectens. Next base: position 311,148,436 of record NC_056736.1, on the reverse strand, counting down.
ATAACTGTGCTCTTCAACTTGCTTTCTGTAAGAATTTTGGAATCAGAGGTAATCAGCGATGGGCGTAAAGAAGATGGGAGGGCAAAACATTGACTAGAGCAACTCTCGGAGATTCCTCCTTGAAGCTGGATTAGGGCAAACTACCTGCTGCACTGGGGAATGCACGGAGACTGCAGTAAGGTTGGCCCCAATGATGGAAAATCTTCTCTGCCACTGATTAAAAGACCACTAGTGAGGTAACAAAATGGACCTGCTGAGTTTGCCAGCTACAGCACTGGATTTCTCCAAATGTGTGTTGCCACATGAAAGCAGTTGGAGGAGATCACCCACTGCCACACATTCACTGTCTCTCAACAAAGTGGGTAGAATTGGCTTCCCCTTGTTTGTTGATGTATCAGACCACAGACATGTCAGTTTATCGCAACAATTCCTAGACAGAGAACATCCTGAAAGGCCTACAATGTTAAAAGAACTGCTCTCATCTCTAGAACACTGATGAGCAAATCTGTCTCCTGGGAGGACCACATGTCAGTTTATCACAACAGTTCCAAGACAGACAACATCTTGAAAGGCCTACAATGCTAAAAGAACTGCTCTCATCTCTAGAACACTGATGAATGAATCTGTCTCCTGGGAGGACCACATGCCTTGGATCATCCATCTCAAGAAATATCCCCCACCCTTACAGGGAGGCGTCCATGGTCACAGTGGCCACTGTGGTAGGTAAAATAAATGGACAGCCCAAGTGAATCTCATCCAACTGAATCCACCAACAAAGATGAGTTTTGCATACTCGAACAAGTCTGACTGGGAAGGATAGAGGATGTAGGAGAAAAGACCACTGAACAGCTAGAGTCCATTCAAGAACATGCATATAGTACGTGCCATACGAACTAAGGTTATGGCCACTGTCACTGAATCTAGAGCTGGAGAACAAGTCTGGCTGGAGGAGCAGGATGAACAAGAATTTGCTGTACCCATAACTGTGTAGGAAGAGCAGCAATCTGACATACTGTGCTCAACTGGGCACCAATAGACTCCAGGCTCTGTACTGGTTGAAGTTTTGATTTGGAGATGTTGACTGAAATGGTTAGTCTTTGACAAAGTTGGAGCAAATAGTCCCTGGGCTTTTGTAAGAGATGCCTGATTGGCGAGGTGAGGAACCAGTTGTCTAAAGATAAGATGGAAACACTCAGAATCCCAGCAGTCTCAGGTGAGCTGTTACCAATGCCATACACGATAGACACTCTGGGGGCTGAGGTGAGACCAAAGGGCAGGGCTCTGAACAGACAGTGACTGGTCCCCAGCCGAAAGTGTAGATATCTTCGGGAGTGTCTGTTCACCTTGGTGTAACAGTATGCATCCTGAAGATGGACTGAGCACATCCAATCATCCTTGCACAAAAATGGCAGGATGGACTGAATGTAACCATTTGGAACTTTGACTTCTTCACAAATTGGTTCAGGTTGCTTAGATCTAAAACTGGTCTCAAGCCCCCTGTCGTCTTTGGCACTAAAAAGAAGTTCGAGTAAATACCAAGTCCTCTTTGGGCTGGTGGGACCTCCTGGACAACTCTTTTGTTCAGCAGCTTTTAAATCTCTTGAGCTGCAGCTTTTCTGACTGGGTTGAATGTCGCAAAGTTTTCTTCTTTTGGTTGGGAGAATCTGGAAAAATGGTATGAAATAACCTCTGGATATTATTTTTAGCACCCAAGAATATTTTGTTAAATAAGCCCAAGTATCTGGGTGCAAGAACAAGCACCCCACAAACAGCTTCCAGAGGTTAGCAGTCGGGCAACCCTTCAGGAGTGCTGAAAGGGTCTGTCTGGAAAAGAATCTCAGAAACCCTGGTATTGCAAGTCTCCTCTGCCATGAGGATGGAATCTTCCATTTGAACTCCCTCCTCTGTTCTTGGAGGAGTTGTCAGCTCCTGAATCCTAGAAAGATCCCTGAGATTTATGGAACCACATTTTCTTGCCCCCTCTTTGATTATGGAAAAAGGATTGTTGAGGGGTACAAAAGCAAATCCCTACAGCAGGCAGGGTCTTTCCCTCTTGTTCACTGCGGAAAAGCATTTCTTTTACAGAAGGGTCAAACAAGAACATTCCATCAAAAGGAGCAGATGAAAGAATATTTGAAAGGCTCCACAATATCACATAACTGCTTCCAGGCATGTCTCCTAACTGCAATGCCTGAACCGGCAGCCCACGAGGTATCCTTTGTAGCATGGGATATTAACCTCATGGGTGCATTGGAAATAGATAACAGAGTGGCCAGTTGTGAAGATGATCTCTTATAGTTCTCCACAGACATAGACTCCGAGAGGATTTGGAAAGTTCCTTGGTCAAATCCCTCTGCAGCTTTGTAAAGTGTACTAAATAATTCAGGGACTTCAAGGCAAAAGTCACTAAATCAAATATGCACTTCCGAAATCTGTCCAACACCCTCGAGTCTCTATTGCGAGACAGACAAAGGACCTCTGCTCAGCTAGCTCCTTTTATGTCGCTGCGGCCACAACCACAGAATTAACAGGGACTCCTTTACATTAATGATGTCTGTCCTTCGGCGGTGCCAAAATTTTGTCTGGATGTCAGGGAATTGGTTCAGAGTCTGGTTCTATCCATGCCTAGCGACAGACCAGGTCAATAAGTTCATCAGCCAGGGGAGTCACCCAAGACAAAAATGGGCCAGAACCAAAAGCTTCCAGAAAAACCTCTGGGAAGGGAGTATCTGAAGTCAATCCATCCTTTTGCTCAAGAATCTCTAGGATGTCTCCAAATGAGACATCATCTGGTGGAGATCTGGGGGACACATTCCTCAAAGTGAGTGTCCTCTGTGAGAGATTCCACAGGAAAATGTACGTACCTCCTTTTGTATGTTCTCTTTTTAGGAACTTCCTTGGTGGAATGCTCTGGGGAGGTATCCGACCAGAAGGGAAAATTCCTCTAGAGAAACTGTCCGGATGCTAGTTAGTACCAGCTGTCCCTGTGAAGTAGATCTGATTGGATCAGGGATTGGACCCACTGGAGGAAGAGATACAGGATCAAAGGAACAGAGAAAGATCGGATCTCTCAGATGAGAGAAAGCCCTCTCCGCTATCTTGAATGCAGATGGACCAGGAGAAGCCATGTCAGGCCACACCAGGGCCAAAACCTCTGAAGTAGCCAAGTCTTGACTCTGCCCAGATCCATGCCTTGAAGAGTTTGCTGGACCTCAGCTATCTAGCGCAGAAGCACCAAACCTCCAAGGGGCAAGAATGGTTCTGACAACACTGGAGTAGTCCGTGGTCCCCTGGATCCGATGCTTTGGATCTGAGACTCATCTTGATCCATCAGAATAGGAGCAGAACCAGTCAGGGAAACTGTCAGAGTTGAAGACCTAGCCGTCTTCGGATCAGACACCGACCCTGACCCTCTCGAGGCTTTCAGGTCCAAGGGTTCAGAAGCCGTGGGATGAGTCTCAGAAAGACAAATCCCAATATGGGAAATGGAGGGAAAGCTCACTTATCCAATGGGATATAGAGCCGGAATAACCCCCATCTGAATCTGAACTCTGTGGAATTTCCTTATCATCCCATCCACAGTGGCCTTGGAAAGACTTCTGGAGGATCTAATGGATAAGACTGTGGTCTTGATTCTATCCTCGGTGTCATTTGTAGAAACAGGGAATGGAGCTGAGGAGATACTGGGTCCACTATGAACACGGGTGAGCAAGTCTGAGGATACTCTGACAAAGTATGATCAGATCTGAAGTTTTCGGATCCAAGTGCTGCTTGGGAGACTTTACCAGTACGACAGTCAGATCAGAGGATTTAGAATCAGATGGTTTTATTTTAGGATCCAAAGAAGTCAGATCTGAAGTTCTTCGGACCAGCTGAGGAGGGTCCGACAAAGCCATGGTGGAAGTACAGGTCTTCTGAGATTGAGTAGGGGATCTCTTTCGAGACTCCAAAGAAGTTTTAGGAAGTTTACTGGGGGGCTTGAGCCCCTGATGAAGAAGATCAAGATGAATGAAAGAAAGAAGAAATAAACTGGTCCTTAAGGGCTATCTGATATTGCTCTAGAGCTAAAAGCAGCACAAATAGAGCAATCAGTATTCAGCTGTGCCTCTCCTAGGCAATAAACACACTCTCTGTGGGCATCAATTTTAAATTTTATGCCCACAGGATGTGAATTTGTTAAAGCTGGTAGGTTTCTTGGCCATAACTAACAATATGAAAAAGGGAAAGAACTTTTTTTTTTTTACATCAGTAAACTACCAGCAATGGTAGGAACAGTACCTATAAAAGGGTAGAAAAATTAGGAGCAAAAAGTAAAGACTGGTACCAACAATGGTATACAAATAGACTATCAAAAGTTAGAAAAGAACAATAGTAAGACCTAGCGTACAGAAATACCCCAAAACTTATCAATAGGAGAGGGAGGATAGTAGTAAAAATAGAATATAAGTTTTCTCTAAATAATAGCTACTTACAAAAAACTTTAATTATTGAAACAAGCTCCTGAGAGAGGATCCGCGCCCATGCGAGATGGCAGCAAACAAGATCTGAGGAACTGTAGGCTGGCTGGGGCATCATGGGTAGAGGGAGGAGCTTGAGAGTTGGATCATAAGTCTGTGGTATGCAGCCAAGTCAGATCAGAGGTCAGATCCATAACCCATACATTAAGGAAGAATGAAAAGGGCATCAGGTCTCTTAATCAGACACAAATGGTCTCCTGTAAGCCAGAAGAAAATTTTCCCCAGAAAATGCAGAGTCTACAAACGAGATACCTTCTGGAAGAGAACCCACAGACTGAGGAGAAAAAATTATTGGTCAGATTCCTAAGAGGAAATTTTTATAGGTTCTTGTAAAAGACCCTCCCTATTACAGGAACCCTACTTGGCATTCCTGAGAACACTGGAGAATATGAAGGTCCAAACACTATGTTATTGGGTGACTTCAACTACCCAAACATTGACTGGGAAAACTACTCAAGCCCAAACACCCTCGCCCAACGGTTCCTTGAATTTATAAACTCTAACGCGATGGAACAACTGGTCACCACTCCCACAAGAGGAAACAACATATTGGACCTGGTAATCATCAACATAGGGACTCTATGTTCCACACCAGAGGTAAACCCCTCATTGGTAAGATCAGACCATAAACAAATTTCCCTGGACATCCATATCCCGTCCCCACCCCCAGCCAAGGAAATCACGGTAAAGAATTTCTCAAAAGCCAACTTTGCACTTCTCAAGACTGAGATGGAATCCTTCAAAGCCCCCGGGCCAGAGGATAATACAGCCCAATCCGCAAAATCCTTTACAAATGCATTCTATGAGCACCTGCAGGAATGCATGGATTGTGCTATCCCAAATAAAACCAAGACTCACTCCTCCAAAAACAGGAGACCTGTCTGGTGGACCCCGGCCATAAATAAGCTATACAACAGAAGGAGGAAGCTACTACACGACAGAGCAAAATCCCAAAAAGGAAAGGCATCTCTGATCAGTATTAGCAAGAAACCTTGATCACTCATAAAATCATCAAAGGCCAGTTTCAAAAGAAAAATTGCCCTAGACACTAAAGGTAATCACAAGGCCTTCTTTAGTTATATCAGGAATATGAGTGGAAACTCCCAGATATGCTCTGAATTGTTGCATAACGGTACAAAATATACCGAACCTACAGACATAGCCAACATCCTGGCTGACAGATTCAGCACAAACTTCTCCCCCCCCTTCCCCCCCAAAGGAGCAAATGCCTATCCCAACTGAATGTAACCTCCCTGACATCACAGATGCACAGGTGAAAGCTGCCCTCTCCAAAGCAAAAAACACAGCATCTATGGGACTGGACGGTGTCCCAGGCTGTGTCTTACACGAGCTCCAAGAAGAACTGAACCCTCACATTAAGTCACTGTTCAAACTTAGCCTTACTACAGGATATGTACCCAAAGAATGGCGTACAGCTACAGTGGTCCCACTCCACAAAGGTGGTGCCACAACGGACCCCGGGAACTATCACCCCATAAGCCTGACTAGTCTGGTCTGTAAAGCTATGGAACGTATTATCATGGAACTCATAAACAAAGACATTGGGAGCCTCCAAACACTGGACCCTACCCAATTCGGCTTTGTTAAGGGCAGATCTTGCCTCTTAAATCTAGTTGATTTCTTTGAAACAGTTACCAAAGCCATAGATGAGGGCCACACAGCCTACCTGGACCTCGCAAAAGCCTTCGACACAATACCCCACTCGGGCATCATAAATAAGCTTACCAGCTTAAATATCAACCCCTATATCACAAGATGGGTTGCAAACTGGCTCAGGAATAGAACCCACACGGTCAGAATCGCAGGTGCCATGTCCGAATCCAAACCAGTTACAAGTGGCGTCCCACAGGGCTCAGTTCTGGGACCGCTCTTGTTCGGTATATACTTCTCTGAGGTTCAGGCTAACACAGGGGGATTATGGCTGACAAAGTTCGCAGATGACTGCAAACTGGGGGCCATAATCGAATCTCCAGCTGACACAAGCATCCTCCAAAAGGGTCTCACAGAGACGGATGCTTGGTGCCAGAGCCACGGCCTCAAGCTAAATGCTAAAAAGTGCATAGTCATCCCGTCTGGGAAAAACAAGGTGCCCACAAATTACCACATAGGTGGTAATCCATTAAGTACAGAAGAAGTAATTAGAGATTTGGGGACCAACGTAGATAGTAATCTCTCCTTTGATAATCACGTTGCCAAAGTGGTTAGAAAGACCTTCTATGTAGCCCACCTTATCACGAAAGGGTTCGCATCTAGATCAAGAGAGGTCATTGTGCCCCTCTGCTCGTCACTCATCAGGCCCATAATTGAATACAATGCCCCTTTTGGGATGTACCTTACCCGACACCTGCAGCAACTGGAGAGACCCCAAAAGTACCTCACCAAGAGGATCATGGGCTACACACAGATGTCCTATACAGCTCGACTAAAGAAACTCCAGCTCTACTCAGTTGCTTACCGCCTATTCAGAGGCGATCTATGCCTGACGTACAAAGCCATGTCAAACCCAGAATTAATGGACATGCTCTACCTCAAAAAATCCAAGTCCCTTCGAGCTACACGCTCAGCACAATAGGATGTGCTGGAGGGACAGATTCATTTCCCAGAGGCTCCCCTCACTCTGGAATAGAATCCCAATTGATGTTAGACATAGCCCTCGATGACCCTCTTCAAGCGAAATCTGGACGCGTGGATGGGAAATCGCAAATTCACCCCTGGGATCTCTTCTGTGTCCCTGCTAGACAGAGGCACAGTAAACTAATCTTAAAGGGTACCTTCTGTGACCTACTTTACAGATGCACAGTAGCGGAAGCCAAATACACTCTGTCTAGGCTTATAAATGCCCTAGGGCAGATAGCCTAGTATCTACCTATGAACCTATGAACCTCTTTATCAATGTAAGGGAGAAATAACTCCCTTTCTTTTTTTTGTTACTATCTTGAACATTCACAAGCACCTGCAAAAATCTGCATCTTTGTCTGTAGATTAATGTTGTCCCAATGAATGGGCCAGTGTAGGTCCATGTTGCTCTACTGTGGGGTTTTTTTCTGCACTGTATTAAATAATCTTGAGCAAAGGTTTTATAGTCAAACTAAGGCTACATAATAAAGGCATCCAGACACACAGAGAAACTGCATGTCTAACATAGTTAGGGGGTCTGATGCATTAAGTTCAGCCATTACACCACTGCCTAGAACTTATCTGATCACGTGTCACTAATATACACACAACAAATGTGTAGTTAGTTACAAGGTTACTTATTGGTCAACTGAACCTTTTCCATCAAGAAATCTGGGAAAAAACAAAAATAATGGTGGGAAAAAGGCCCACAATCCTTGACAAATTTTAAATATTTCTCTTTTGAACTTAAAAAATAGTACAACAGGATTTGCATTAGAAACATTTTCTGAAGGATATGAAATCTAAATAAGGACATCCATTAGAGTTTCAGTGACTCCAATCCTCAAGGATTTCCCAAACCGCCACAAATTTTATGAGGAGCAGACCAGAAATACAAGGCAACACTTCTGCAAAAATCTGGACAGTTGAGAGGTAACAGGCAATAGGAAGTAATACCTATAGGCTTTTCTTTTTCATTGTGAAATAATACAATAGCATGTATACACATAAGCAAACAGCAACAACACAGATATAACATATGATGTGTGAAATGTTTATTTGTAAGGATGTAATGAATACAGTGAGAAATGAGAATAAAGTTAATCTATCATTGCTTAGTACATGCTCTACAGTCGCAAGTGCTTTCATTTTCACATTCTGTCTTTTGAACCTTAGTTAAATCCTCCTCCTCCCAGTTATGGATGTGTAAATCGCAGAGTTAAGCAGTGGTACACTGTTGCACATCAAAGGTAATCTCAGCCAGCTTAGACTAATTATTTACTACCTACCTGGTGTCAGTGCTTAAGCCAAATTTTCTCTAGCCACACTTATCAGTATATCCCAAAACAACACCTTAACTACAACCTAAAATCCTCCCTCTCAGTAGTTGCATGAAGGGGCTCAAGTTTTGCTCCAAGAGGTGCACTTGTTATTCATATGGAGACAAATTGTTATTTCACACAAACAGCACTGCAGTAAATCATCTCCAAAACTCACAGAAGATACTCCCCTTTAGCCCACATTAGTAAGCATCTGCAACCATGCATCTTCACTTTCCGACCATCTCTGCAGCCAGCTTAGTTGAAATACAATGTAGCAATCATCAGAAGTTTACTGGCCATCACATACTACTTAAAATACCCCAGTGTGTAAGAGATGTAATGACATAATGCTGTTTTACGCAATGCTCTCATATGACGCTGCTACAAACAACAAGCTGTGTCAGTGCCACACATCACACTAAACCAAAACCAATCACACACAGTTCAAACCAAACACACAGACCTACATATCAATAGGTTTTTAAAAGTAACCTACTTAAAACACAAAGGTCTCCAAAATGCAACGCAAGAAACAAGCACCTACAGCAACCTCACAAACGCACAACACAGACAGCACCCACCATGAAACACACATCTAAGAGTCAGACTGATTCATTACAAATGCCCATACTGCAAACCTCCACATAGTCTAATAGCCTAGTCATAGCGGACTCCATAATGAGGTACAATGATAGACCACTCACCAGGCTGTGCATGGAGATGGTCACAGTCAGTTACCTATCTGCTGCCAGGAGTCATCACGTCAGTCATGCACTCAACTCCCTGCACCACAAGTACACATACGATACAGCTGTAGTGCACAAATGTATAAATGACTTGAAGTATAGCTCCCCGGACTAGAAGAAGAATGACAGGACTGAGCTCTCGGAATAGGTGTACAAGGCAAACATGAACCTAGTCTTGAGCAGTATTCTATCATCACCAAGAATGATGCTGCAGTACCAACAAACGATCATGGACTTCAACAACTGGCTTACCTTCTGGTAAGATTCAAAAAGGGTATAATATATATCAGCTGTATTCACTAAAGCTATAGCTGCTGCGTTAAGCCTGGGACTGGTGTATAAAAACTAGAAAGACTGAAGAACTTTATATAATCAATCTGCTTTTTAGGGGCAGCAGGCAGTCTGTCAGGGAAATCGCAGGCTATGACAAAAACATCCTCCAAAGCAGACATGACTGGAGGGCTAGGTGACCATTCTGAAAATTCCATTTGTAATAAATCATAATATTTTCTGACAGATTGAGAAACCTTAATATTTTCCCACTGAAAATACTGACTCGTCCTGGAAAAAGTCTTAAGAGAAAGAAAACCTCAAAAGGAGAATCAAATGCCATTCATATTCCTCTATGGGTTCAATCTCTTCAACCTCTTCAGGGAAAGAAGAATCCCTTTGTCTTTTACCAGAAACAGTTTTAAAAAAGTGGTCGAGCAAAAGACCCTGAGCCAAGCCTAATAAATGATTCCTGTCCAGAGTAACTCATACAAGAGAACACAAATGTTTAGTTTTCTGTCACTTTTTGACATGCATTTCTGAAGACCCAGAGTCAGAATTGCCAGCAGCAACTTCCCCAGGGATGGGCACAACATTCTGGCTAAGCAAAGAAGGGGACCTCAAAAACTGCAGAGGAAGTATCTAACCCCCACCCCCTCCCCCGGTTCATGGTAGCTGTTGGGACTACACCAGAGAGATCTGAAGAAAAAGATGAGTGGTCTGAAGAGCCAGCTTTGGCTAGAGCAGAGTCACCCACCTGCAGCTGAAATGAATTACCAGCCTGCTGGGATGACAAGATGCTCAAAAATATTTTCCTTTTTGTAACTGGAAGAGGTCCAGCTGAGGAGCAAGTATGTTTTCCATGGTCAAGCTGAAAATGGTGGTTGATTCCCAGGGAAATTTAACAGCACTAGACAGAAGAAAATAGCAAAAAAGAAACATTTTCCACAGAAAAAATACAGTAAAAGGGACCTTAAACACTTTCCCCAGCCCCAAAAAGTAAAACAGTTTATCCATAAAAAATATAGTTTTAAACAGCTTTTTAATCGCTAAAGTAAAAAAGTGTGCTCATAATATTTAAAAGTATATAAAAGTTACAAGACAATTTGTTCTAGCTTAAAATTACTTCTTTTTCAGAAAAAGTAAGTTTTCTGTAAGAAAAAGTAAAATGGAAGGTTGTGCCCTGAAGGAATTTATCTGCCTAACAATTGAACAGCGCTAGCACACTGTCAATCCTTGAAAGCCTGCAGAGGAGCACTATTCTTGGCTGCAGGAAACCTCTGAATGGCTTGATGCTGAAACTTGACTTGTACTTAGCTCACATTGAGCTGACTAATGGTTTGGGTGCATGGAAGGTGCTCTGAAGCTTTGGAAGCTGGACGGCTGTTATATTCAATGCAGGACAGAACCCAATCAGCTTAGGCTACTGACAGCAGTGATCACAGTGCTAAACACCTGCATTTATGACTTGCTAACCAAAAAAGCAGATTTTTACGATTGGCTACTCAAACTAAACAGTTACCCACCAAAAAGGAGCTAAGGAGCTGTCTTTTCAAAATAACATTCCTGGAACCCTTGGAAACCAAGGTCTAACCCTGTACAGCATTTGACACACACTCTGCAATATATATATATATATATATATATATATATATATATATATATATATATATTTCATTTTATGATGATAACACTGTTGCATTGCTTTTATATTTGATATTTTTTTCTTAGATGAATGCTTATTTTTAGTACTACTATGACCAAAAGAAAGAGGAGAAGGAGACCTGTTAAATTTGTGTTCAAGAACCTGGACATTCTCAGCTAACTAGGGTAAGGTGTACTTATTAAATGAAGAACAATGCTCTTTGTTTATCACTTCCGTGATTTTTCTCCAAAACAAACAATACAATGAAAGTGGAACTCTGTAAGATGGCTCTTGACACCCACAAGAGTACTTTTGGTAATTTTCTCTTGTGATGTCATTAGAGTCAGCAAAAATAATTTTTTTTTACTTGAGGGTATTTAGCGCTCTCAGAAACTGTGGCCTGAGAAATGGAAATCAATTTATGAAGTGATGCAGACTGACTGTTCACTTCAAACAGCAAAGTAAAAGATGAGTAGGATGCATAGTGCACTGTCATTTATAGGCAGGCTTCTCCAAATAGCCGAGTATATGAGAGAAAACACTATACCGGGTACCACATCATACAACTTTTGAAAATTTAAAGGCATATATGACAAGAATATTGTAAAATACGCATATGAATATAAAATATTATACACAATTAATTGTTTGCATAATATATATATACATATATTTCTTTTATTATATATTTTGTATTATGCATCCTTTTTTTATATATATATTATATATATGCATTTTTATGAGATTATTTAATTGTTTTAAATTAGATATGTATAAATATGAATATACTATGCATTTTTATTTATATGCATTTTTTATATATATGCATTTTTAATGAGATTATTTAACTGATTTAACGGTTTTAAATTAGATATGCATAAATATGAACATACTTTACATTTTTGTATATATATTTTATATTCATATGCGTATTTTACAATATTCGTCATATATGCCTTTAAATTTTCAAAAGTTGTATGATGTCACTAATTGGAAAAAATTTTTTTGACTGAGAGTGATATAAAACAAGCAGTTGAACAGTTAATTCTTTGTCTGATGAAGCAACGAAGGTTGCGAAAGCGCTCACCTCTCCTTTTTACTTTGTTTAAATAAAGACGTTATTGTGTGGTACCCGGTATAGTGTTTTCTCTCATATACTTCTCTTTTTATATACTGGGTTTTACCTGTATAGCCGTTTTGCTTTTCGTTTATTCTCCAAATAGCCCTCATGAAAGACTGTGACTGCACTGCTTCAGGGATGTCTCAATGCTAAAACAATTAGGCTGGTTGGAGGGACTAATGTCTACCTACAGCTTTAGTCCCAGCCTTCAATGATTTACCCGAAGCAATGGTCTTTTGATTAACAGCACTCTATTATTTTTACTTAGTATTACTGTGTTGACACCATAACAAACTATGATGTTAGATCAGTCAACAAAGGTCTAACAGAAAAGAGATCTTACAAAAGGCATAGGTCCTTCTGCCACAACTGGTATGGACGGCCTTATTCTTATGAAGGAGTAACCAATAAGGACCAGCTAATGGTAACTAAGACACATAAGTTGGATATTTATACCACTTCCTTGACTGAAGACAGTACAGTTGTGTACACTTACCATAAATGTAGATGTTCGAGTGTATTCACTGTTGCAGTCATCACATTTGGGTTATCTGCCTGCAGGTAGCCCTCAGCCGGCCTGAATACCAGAGTCTTCGGATTTCTGCATCAGATGCTGTCTCTTCTTCCATGACGTAAGGTCATCAGGATATATAACATGCAGCCGACGCCATTACATCAGTTTTTTCTTGCCCCAGATGTCAGGTGCCCCCACAATGGGAAGCAATTATATGTTATGGTACACCTCCATCAAAAAGCAAATAACCCAGAAAAACTAAAGATACCAAACAAGAAGGAAAGGTAGAGCCAAGAGAAGTCAGGGGGCTGGAGGGAGGTTAACCAGGACTGCAACAGTGAATACACTCGAACATCTACATTTATGGTAAGTGTACACAACTGTATTATGTTCTTCGTGTTTCACTGTTGCAGTCATCACATTTGGGTTGATTCCCAAAGCTAAGGAAGGGAGGAGGAAGTTAAAGAGCATTAGGGCCAGCTATTAAGCCCTGCAAGACTGCAGTGCAAAACCAGCTCTGGATTTAGAAAAGATAGGCATGTGGTAATGCTTGGTGAAGGCATGTGCAGAGCTCCAGGTAGCAGCTTCTAGGATGTCCCTGGTAGGGACTCCTCTGAGAAAGGCTGCAGAGGTAGATGCAGCCCTGGTGGAATGTGATCTTATCCCCTGTTGGGTAGGTTTTCTATGGTGCTTGTAGCAGAAATTAATGCAATGGGCTATCCATTTAGAAATGGTTTGCTTTGAAATGGTCTTCCCCTCTGCCCCTGCAGCAAAGCCAACTAGCAGCTGTTAAGATTTTCTGAAAGGCTTAGTCCTGTCCAAATAAAATCTAAGTTGTCTCTGCACGTCCAGAGAGTGCAGTATTCGTTCCCCTTTGTTTTGTGGATTAGGGAAAAAAAGTAGGCAAATGAATGGACTGATTTAGTGCCACACTAGACACCACCTTGGGCATAAAGGAAGGATTGGTCCTCAGGGAAACCCTGTCCACATGGAAGATAATGAAGGGTTCCACTGCCATGAGGGCCCATAATTCAGACACTCTTCTAGCTAAAGTGATGGCTAGAAGGAAGGCTGTTTTCCAAGAAAGGAATTTCAACTCTGCTGTTGCAGTTGGCTCAAGGGGGGGGGGGGTTGAGCTTTTCCAATACAAAGTTAAGGTCCCAAGCTGGAGTGGGGGCTCTCCTGGGGGGTCTTAAATTTTTGGCCCCTCTAAGTTTTTTGTTGTTGCAGAGGGTGAGAGAAGAGGGGTAGCTCAGTATTATAATGTGTTGAAATGGCAGAGGCATGAATTTTAATTGAGGAGAAGGATAGGCCCTTGTGGAGAATTTCTGTTAAATACTGAAGAATATGAGGTAAGCTGGGCACTGTTGTGCCTATCCCCTGAGTCTGGCTCCAGGAACAGTATCTTTTCCACTTTTCAGCATAGGATTTTCTAGTACTAGGCTTCCTTGCCTCCAGAATGACATCTAGCACCTGCTTACTGAGGGATGTTAGAGGAGAGCTCAAGGAATTGGCCAGGTTGCAAGGTTCAGGGTTAGAAGCTGAGGGTGCAGAATCTGGCACCCCTGCTGGGACAGCAGGGAAGGGGTCTGAGGCAGGTGCCATGGTTGCAGCAGTGTCATACTGCACAAGAGGGGGTACCAGTGCTGGCATGGCCAGTCTGGTGCAATCAGTATTGTCCTTGGCTTGTCCTGTTTGATCTTTAGTAGAACCTTCGAGAGGAGAGGCAGATGGGGAAAGGCATAAACAGAAAGGCTTTCCCAGGTAAAGGACAGGGCATCCACTTTCCAAGCTTGACTGTGGGGGGGTCCTTGTGCAGAATTTGTCCAACTGGTAGTTCTGAGGGGAGGCAAAATGGTCTACCTCTGGAGACCCCCATTTCTTCCTCAAGAGGTTGAATATTTTTGGTTCTAGTTTCCATTCATGTGGGTCCATGAGATTTCTGCTTAAGTCGTCTGCCAGTGAATTTAGCGTGCCTGGCAGGAACTGAGCTTGTAGCAGCACTTGGTAGCTCAAGGCTGTATTCCACAGAGCCATGGCTAGTCTGCAGAGAGGGTACGAGTGGGTTCCACTCTGCTTGTTTATGTACCACATAACTGTGGTGCTGTCTGTCTTTATCAATAGTTGTCCTGGAAGAATACGGTCTTTGAAGGCTGTTAGAGAATTCTGTACAGCTAACATTTCTTTTTGAATGATATGCAGGTGCATCTGTCTCGGGTTCCATTTGCTCTGAATGCACTGCCCTGCCAAGTGAGCCCCCCATGCATAGTCTGATGAGTCTGTTGTTAGGGTTTGGGCGGCAGGGGGTAGAGTGAAAGGGAGCCCCTTGTGGTAGCAGGCCTCTGCCCACCAAAGGAACTCTGTCTTTATACATGGAATGATAGGAATCATTGATTCCAGGTCCTGAGAATGTTGACAGCATAGGCTTTTTAGATACTATTGTACTTTCCTCATATGCAGTCTTGCGTATGGAATTAGTAGAATGCATGAGGCCATGAACCCCAGGGCTTGCAGAATTTTCCTTGCAGATAGCTGGGGTTTTGTGGCCAATAGTTTGAAGTAGGTTGTCAAATAAACTTGTTTCTCTGGAGTGAGGAATGGCATCTGAGAAGTTGTGTTCAAGTTTGCTCCCAGGAATACAATCTGTTGGTACGGTACCAGGTGAGATTTCTTTTCATTTATGGCATAACCCAGTGAGGTTAAAAGTTTCTTTACGAATGCCAGATGTTGTAATAGCAAGTCCTGGCTTTCTGCCTGAATCAGACAATCGTCCAAGTATGGGTACATTTGAATATTTCTCTGCCTGCAAAATTCAATGGCTGGAGCTAGACACTTTGTGAATACCCTTGGCACAGTAGATAAGCCAAAGGGAAGTGCAGAGAACTGAGCCTGCCCTGAAGCGTAGGTATTTCCTGCAAGATTCTCTTATTGGAATGTGCAGGTAAGCTTCCTTTAAGTCTAAGGTTGCCAGCCAGGCATCTTTGCCAAGCATAGGAAGAAGCTGTTGAAGTGTTAGCATTTTGAATTTTATGTTGAATTGTATTAGACATTTTACAACTGTATATGTTTATGTTGAATTGTGTTAGACATCTAATATGATTAATGCTTTATTATTGGATGCTACGATGGCATGCTAGCATTTGCATGCACCAAGTTGTTTTTTAGTATAATAATATGTATGGTCTATTTGCATAGCTGCACCTTGTTCACTAATGTTATTCATGTAATTGTGTTGTGTGTAGACAGCTCATACTAGTGTCTAATTATTTCTATATAGTTGTGCTGTTACTGGTGGACAGAATCACATTAGAGAACCACGACAGATTGATGCTCGCTATATTTTTATCTGTGACTGCATAACTGTCTGGGTTTTTTTTTTTTCTAATGTTCTTCCAGTTGGCTCTGTATCTGCATATACTAAGTAGCTGGTTCAAGACATTGTCCTGCATGCGGTAGCTATTTGCTCAGTGTGTTTTTTATAATCTTTATAATATATATTTCCATCTCAAAAGTGCTTACTCCTCTCTGTACTCTTCTTTTCTAGACCTAACACCACTCAAGTATTCAACTGCGGTACCACCTTTAACATTCTTGTAAGAAAAGCACAGTCCGGGTCTGAACTGTCTGCAAACAGCTACAGTTAACTTTGAGTATGTGTCCACCTGTTTGAGCCACTATTCATTTTCCCCTGGAGAGCACTCTGCTTTGGCTTGTAAGCAGCCCCCCCCGACCACACACACACACACACACACACACACACACACACACACACACACACACACACACACACACACACACACACACACACACACACACACACACACACACACATCTTCCACTTTCTCTTATTCCCTTCTGTTAGCAAATAGTATCCATAACTGATCAATACTGTGTGTTTGTTAATTTAAACTATGACCACAGTAGCCTACTGATACAAGGTTATCCTGTTTTTCCACCTGAGAAATTAAGAAATGACTTGCAGTTTCAGAGCAGTCCTTGGTCAATTGTGATTGTTTCTTAACACATACTTGTCTTTGCTTTGTGATTGTTTCCAGCCCCCTCATACGAGCAACTAACAGGGTCTCTACCTGCTTCGCTCCCCACCCTGCCCCCTATTCCCTCCTGCCCCCAGTGGTCCCACCTTTATTGCACTCAAACCCCTCCCATCTTTCCAATAGCCAACCACAGCGCCAACCCAACACTACCTCCTCCATCTTCCCACTACTACCACACCTCCTCAACTAACATGTACAAGCATACCTTTCCTATGCTCACTGCATGCACTCTCCTTGCATATTTTACATCCTACCAAAGCTCCATCATTCCCCCACTCAACCACTACCACTGTACTACTACTCACACCATCACTCATGTCTCACCCACACTCAACTCCCCTCCCACCAGCTCAAGAACCATCCCTATGCACCCCCCACATATTCTACCAACTATATTACTCAAACATAAAGCATCCCTACAATTTAACATAGTAACCCTCCCACCATACCTATTACCCACAGAGCACAATCATAAAGTTTCCCTTATAAACAAACACATTCAAAAACTGAGAAAACTAATAATCTCATGCATATCAAAACTAGCCCTAAGTGGAGACATCCACCCCAACCCTGGCCCTACCATCTCCAACCCCAGTCCTCATAATCAGACTAGAAACCACAACTTCTCCCATATTACAGCCAACAGAAAGCCAAGTGACTTCCTTCTACTAAGCCTAAATATTAGAAGTATATCCAACAAAGTCCATGAACTCCATGCCACCATAGACTTGTACTCCCCAGATATAGTCATCCTGACAGAAACCTGGCTAAAACCTCACATTACCAGTGAGCAAATACTCCCTACAGGTTACGGCATACTAAGAGTAGACCGGCTAAATAAAAAAGGAGGTGGTGTAGCTATAATATTTAAACAGCATCTAAACATCCAGATCTTGAAATCATCAGCTCCACAAATAGGCAATGAAGAAATAATATATACCAACCTCAAAATTAACAAAAACAAAACCATCAACATAATTGGATGCTACTTTCCACCTGGCCAAAACATCCCTCCACTAGAAAACCTCCTCAGCTGGTCTACCCACCATCTCCCCCAAGAAACTATCATCTTAGGTGATTTCAATATTGACTGGCAATCCTGTTCTGGCAACAATCCAACCCATCATGTACACCTTCATGGCTTCACCCAACTAGTCCAGTCACCAACCAGGATAAATAAAAACTGCAGCAAGCACACTACCCTGGATTGGATACTAGTCAGTAAGAGCCCCCAGTCATATATAACAGGCTGCTTATCAGATAGCCTCAGTGATCACTCCCCAACATTCCTACTCAAAAAATACCTATACCAAGCTAAACTTGTCATCTACCGTCAAATACGTAAAAAACTAAACTTTAACCCCCTCACATTCATCTCATCCCTCAAAGAATGTGACTGGCATCCTCTAAAGTACCTCAGTGTAGATGACGCAGTTGAATTTTTTAATACTACCTTCCTGAACATCCTTAATTACCATGCCCCCATAAGATTTTCCAGAACCAAAGCACAACCCTCCCCATGGCTACAGAAAACCACTAAGTCAGAAATGAAAAACAGGGATAAAGCCTGGGAGCATTGGCGCAAAACCAAAACCCCCTCAGCTAGACAGAAATTCCTAGAACTACGCAATAGAGTCAAAAAGCTAATAAAACAGGAAAAATTCCAATACTACCAGTCTGCCCTAGACTCCTTACAACATAGCCCCAAACAATTCTGATCCTCCATAAACTCCATCCTCCACCCAGGAAAAGTCAGTACCCCTCCTCCTAACATCTCTCACTCCTCAGAAAATATTGCTACCTCATTCAACACACACTTCACCCAAACCATACTATCACTAGCTAAACAACACAACCCCCCTCCCCTCCAACCCACACCTTCAACTAGTAATCTCCCCACTGCCTTCTCTTTTTCTCCTGTACCTACCTTCAACATAAAAAAACTCTTAACTAAACTTAAACCCACCAAATTAGCAGCAGACAACCTCCCAAGTGAATACCTACAAATCGCAGCTGATGCTCTGGCCTACCCAGTATCCATCTTGATTAACCAATCTCTGTCAGAAAGTTACATTCCCACACTGTGGAAAGTATCACATATAATTCCCCTCCACAAAGGCGGACCCTCCGCAGAACTAACCAATTACCGCCCCATAGCTATTCTCTCTCCACTCTCCAAAATACTAGAGAGATGCATACATTCTCAGGTCTCAGACTACCTCCTTACAAACAACCTCCTTTCCAGTACTCAGCATGGTTTCCGACCAAACCATAGCACCACCACTGCCTTACTCTCCTTTACTAACACTACCCTTCAGCATAAAAACAATGGCTAGCTCTCCTCTGCTACTTTCCTAGACCTATCTAAAGCATTTGACATGGTCCCACACAAACAACTTATCTCTGTCCTCAATAACCTATCCTTCTCACAATCAGTCAACAACTGGTTTCAGAGTTACCTGTCTGACCGCCAACAATCCGTTGTATGGCAGAATGACATATCTCCCCAACTACCTGTTTCCATACGGGTTCCCCAAGGATCCATCCTTGGACCCCTACTCTTCTCTGTTTACACCAATAATCTCGCCTCTGCCACCAAACATGGCACACTCATACAATATGCAGATGACTCGACCATCATCTGCTCAGCCCAGTCCCTACCAAAACTGCAAAAAGTCACACAGGAAGCCTTTTCCTCTGTTGAAACATGGTTATCCGATGCCCAATTAATACTCAACCCAAACAAAACTAAACTACTCATCTTCCAACCCACCAAACATACTCAAAACAACTCTCACTTTAACATCACAGCAAAAGACAACACCACTATATACCCAACTGAACATACCAAATTGCTAGGAGTGGAAATAGACAATAAACTAAAATTTGACATTCACATATCCATGACCATAAAAAAAGTCCACAAAAAACTAGGAACGTTATACAGAAATAAGCAATTTCTCACCAAAGCAGCAAAGATTTCAATAGCAAATTCCCACTTTATCTCCACCCTACTTTATGCCTCTCCAATATATACCAACCTAAGGCAATGTGATCTAAACAAGCTAGAGACCTGCTACAACAAATTCGCCAAATTCGCCACAGGGGCATCCTACCGTAGTCACCACTGTCTCTCACTTGCTGAACTGGGCTGGCTTGAACTCCCTCACCTCCTTCAGTGGTATCAACTCTCACTCGCCCACAAACTAGTAAATCATCCACTAAATGTCCCATCCCTCTAGAATCTACTCCAGCCCTATCGCACCACCAGACCACTAAGATCCAGCAACAAAAATCACTTGCAGAACACTAAAGTCAATAACTCTGCTGGTGAAGCACTATTCTCTTGCACCATAGCCAAATTATGGAACTCACTCCCACCCACAATTACCTCAGTACCATCATGCACCCACTTCAAAACTTTACTAAAAGCGCACCTAAAAACATGCTGGATATGCCCTTGCAACTCCCACTCTAATATCATCCACCCCATCCAACCACTACCTTTCTTTCCACTCCACTAACTACCTTGATTATAGCAAGCTCAGATGCTCACAAGCCTAGTACTTATTATACAGCAGGAACTTCTCATTGTAACATTTGTTAATGTCTGTTATGTACTTCACAGATAAAGATTCTAGTTGTCTACTGATGTACTATGTTCTTCATCTGTAAATATGTTGTAAGTAATTGCTATATTAAATTATTAATCGCTATGTAATCCAATGTAACTACTGTCTGTTTATTTTACTGTGGAGCTTTTCTCCTCGGGCCTCCGCTGAAAATGGACCTACGTCCAGTCGGACACTCCCGGTCAACAAATTTAAATAAATAAATAAATCAATAAAGAATGACCAGAAAGGTGTTAAGAATAGAGAGGTCCAGAATAGGACGCCAGGAGCTGTCTTTTCCGGACACCAGGAAAAGTCTTGAATAATAACCTTGTCCCCTTTGTTCTGCTGGGACAGGATGAATAGCCCTGATACTTAGAAGAGAGAAAACCTGCTGTTGGGCCTCCGCCCACTGATTTGGGGGTAGGTCTGGACAACCGTTTGGGGTTGATATTGTGTGGAAGTGGAATCCGTATCCTTGGGAAACTATGTTCAAAACCCATTTGTCCTGGGTAATGAGTTCCCAGTTTTTTGCATGCAGGGCGAGCTTTCCTCCTAAGGAAGCAGGCAGTTGAGCAGGGCTTGGAAGGGTTAAGGTTAAGTCATTGTGCCATTTTTCCGTAGGGGGTGGCTTACTACTCCCTGCTTTGGAAGTGGGAGCCCCCCACTGCTTAGGTCTGTGCGCAGCCTGAGACTGTAACCTAGGTGGCCTGCTGTTCCTGGGTTTGGACTGAGAAGGCCTGGAAGAGACTGGACAAGACCAATTTTTTGAAGGCCAATGCCTACTAAATCTGGGAGGCTGTACTTATAGGAAATCTTTAACAGTTTGCATAGATTTAGTTTTTTCCTCCATCTTTTTAAGAACTTCTTCTGCTTTGTTGCCAGAAAGGTGGTCTTGGTTTAAGGGAGCATCCAGTAATTTAGCTTTAACATAATTTGGCAAGTTTTGTTCCTTAAGCCAAGCATGCCTTCTAAGTACAGACCCAGTGACAGCAGCCCAGCAAGATGCTTCTAAAGCGTCAAAATCACATTGCAAAGTATGTTTACCAACTTGTTCTGCAGAATGCATTAAATCCTGTAATCTTTGTGTTCAGCACAGTCAGGAATCAACATCATTTTCTGTTTAAGTAGTCCCATAATATGCTGCTGATACTTTAACATATGAAACTGGCAATTTAAAGCCCTAATGGCCAATGTAGCAGAAGTGTATACCTTCTTACCCCATCTGTCTAGGGCTCTAGAATCTCTATCAGAAGGGGTAGGATTTTTGGCAGCAGTAGCCTTAATGCCTGTTGGTCCTTGGGAAATGGCCTCTGGATCCGCAGAAGGATTCTTGAAGAGGAACTTGTGAGAGTCAGGTACTCTGTAATACCTGTCAGGTTTTCCGGGAGCTGGAGGTAATGTGTCTGGGGTAAGGCTAGATTCCAAGAAAGCATCATCTACAATGTCCAGAACAGGAGGGATAGCTAGAGGCCTGTGTTGGGGCAGGAGTAAGAATACTCTAAGTCTCTTTTTTTGGTAATCCTGGCTTTCCCTGATGAAAATGCTCCCTAAGAGTATGCAAGGTTTCACCGAAAGATAGATCTTCTAGAGGGGAAGCAGAGGGAATGGAATCCTATGCATCAGAATCCTCATAAGTAGATAAGGACAAATCCTGGTAATCAGAAGGACCAGAAATATCAGATTCCTGATCAGAAGAATGAGTAAGAAATTCAGTTCTAGGTCCCTTAGAGGGGAAGGCTGGCTTCCCCTAATTAAGCTAATAAGGTCTTCAGCCATTCTAAGCATTTGTTTTTGAGGCATATGGGCCTTAGCTCGCGGTTTGGTCATCGGTTTTCTAGGCGTAGTGCGAGTTTTAGGCCTGAGGGATTCAGAACTTCTGGATGGAAACAATGACGTTGGTTTAAAATGCAAGTCTGTAGGCCTGAATACACCCTCAGTAGCTGGTGCCTGCACAGTGGCTCCAGACCCATCCAAGGTAGAGACATCCGCAGGTTCCATAGTCGAAGAAGCATCTTGAGGCATATTGGACTCCGAATGGGTCTCAGTAGAGGCCTGGGAATCTGAAGTAGCAGGAATCAGGGGCTGCGAAAGCGCCTCACTGAGTACCGGCGGACATGCGACTAGCTTAACGGAAGCACCGTCGGCAGTTTTGGACCTATGCAGTCTGTCTCTGTCTTTATCCTTACGTTTTTTCAGAAGATCGGTAGTCGGATGGCTTAATGAAGCCATTTTGGAGTACTGAGACCAAGTACGAAAGTAACTGGCTGCAAAAATAGCCAGACGAATAGTTCAGGGATTGAACAAGGCACAAAACTGACAGCGAGGAACATTGTGGTCTGGGCCTAAACAAGGGATGCAGTACTAATGAAAATCTCTATGAGGTATTTGCTTTCCACAGGTAAGACAATTGTTAACTTTTACTGACATAGGTTGGAGCAAGAAAAAGGATCCCCAATGGGGTACTTATCCTTTTTGAAGACTTCGGGTCTGAAACTCGAAAACGAAAACTTCAGGAGTCGGCCGACCGGCACTTGCGAACTGCTTCTGCTTCGGGCACCGTACAGCAAGAAAGACTGGGGTAATGGCGTCGGCTGCATGTTTTATACCCCTGACTATCTGACGTCATGGAAGAAGAGACAGCATCCGACGCAGAAATCCGAAGACTCGGGTATTCAGGCCGGCTGAGGGCTACCTGCAGGCAGATAACCCAAATGTGATGACTGCAACAGTGAAACACGAAGAACATCTTCATAACTGTAAGAAATAATTTTGCAGTCCAAAAATCCCCTTTCATTTCTGTCCTCCACGGAGGACAGACTTGGACTATCCAGCATCACCTTTCACTACTTTTCTTCTATCTGCTTCACCAGCCTAGTGGCTATCTTCTACCCCCTCTCCAGCACCTTTCCTATGTTTCCTTTCTCCATATATTGCCAAAACTGAACAGTATTCCAACTGAGGCTTCGCTAATGAGTTACACAATTGAAGAATTAACTCCTTATCCCTGGAGTCTGTAGCTAAAGACAAGCCATTCAACATCAAGTTGGTCCCGACTGCTACTGTTTTGCTCGGTTTCTGGTCATTCGCCACTGGACTTGCAACTAACTCTCCAGTCTTTTCTTGATCTGTGGTTTTATGCTGCCAATCCCAAACCCACCACCACATTAGTATTAATGCTTTTAGTCTGAATGAATTAAAATCAAAGGAGCTGTAGTAGTGTGCTAAGACCCCTCCAAAAAATCCATAAATTGTGATTCACACCCACAGAATGCACTAAATGAAGACCTCTTTATCACTTTTTAGGAGTTGCTTACCTTCTATTACTCCCAAATCTGACTTAAAAGACAGTTATGAAAGGTTCTTGTTTGCGACACAGTGAATGCGTATCTTCCAAAGATGACACCTGTGGCTTTGTCTGGGTAATCAGGAAATGTAAATTTTTTATTGTCTGCATATATGACAGTTGCATTTTTTTGTATAAAGTTGTATGTCTTTTCAGTTTGCACTGTTGTTAAATACAAGTCCATAGAGATGTAGCATCATATAAAATAATGTTTGCCTACAGCTTTAGTCCCAGCAGTTGTTTTTTTTACCAAATAGAAAATCTTTAAGGAGACTGTATGAAAAAAAAAAGAATCAGACTTCAAATACTGCTGGTGCCCACAGCAGCGAGAATGCTAACAATAATCAATATTCCCAACTACTCAGTCCATTTTTATCAGATGGCCTGTAATCATTTATTTTATATAATGCTGCATCTCTGTGGACTTGTATTTAACCACAGTGCAAACTGAAAAGACACACAACTTAATAAAAAAAACCTCGCACCTGTAATGTATGCAAAACTAGTACAAAAATAAATAAATAAATACTGTAAAGATAAGCTATTAGATGATGGTTAAACCTTGTTCCAAGGCACACAACCTTTACATAAGAAGCTCCGTTATTAGAGTAGAATTTACAAAGTGAAGGATATTGCAGCTCCATTCAAGACTATGCAATGTGCTCCAAAATTAATGTAACACCTGTAGCATATGTTAACATTACTGTACATATCAAGAACTTCATGTCTGTACTACTCACCCAGCTAAGCAATACCCTACTACACTGTCCAAATGTTAGAAAACCAGTCCGGAACTTTATCATATTTTTATTTACATTACGTTGTACAAGTGATATATTCCTAGTTTTGATTCCCTCAGTTTCTATTTGCTTCGGAGCAATTTACAAAAGCAAACTGTCCTCCCAAATCATTGCATATCACCCACCCCATCTAACCACTACCTTTCTTTCCACTCCACTAACTACCTTGATTAGAGCAAGCTCAGATCCTCATAAGCCTAGTACTTATACAGCAGGAACTTCTTATTTTAACATTTGTTAATGTCTGTTATATACTTCACAGATAAAGATTCTAGTTGTCTACTGATGTACTATGTTCTTCATCTGTAAATATGTTGTAATTAATTGCTATGTAAATTGTTAATCGCTATGTAATCCAATGTAACTACTGTCTGTTTATTTTAACTGTGGAGCTTTTCTCCACGGGCCTCCGCTGAAAATGGACCTAAGTCCAGTCGAACACTCCCGGTCAACAAATATAAACAAACAAACAAATCAACCCAGAAAAAAATACATTTCTGCCTAGTAAACATAGCTAGTTAAATAATAAAATGAACTATACTGTAAGTTGCATGCAACATACAGGTGACAAAAAAAATTCACCTGCATGTGTGGCTTATTAACTTCAGACTGGACAATCAAAGAAAAGAAATGGCAGGGCTTGTGTGAGTAACACCTCTTACCGCCTTCTGGAGAGCACATGAAAGGTGGTGTTGAGTATTGTTTCAGCACTAACACAACAAATAAGAACCTTTTAAACAAACAAATCAATAAATCCGGTTCAGAAATAACTTAGATAAGACTTAAAAAAAATTACAAGCCATATTTTCTGTGGCAAACTTTTTATTCTTTAAATGATTTCATGCTCTGTGGATACATAGATGGGCAGGGGACAAACAAAACAAAGAAGGATGCAAAGAAAAAATGAACATTAAGAGACAATGATGGAAATACTTAATACAATCAATAAGAACTAAAATTAAATGCCAGTAATCACATACGTATCAGGAATAAAAAAAAAACAGAAATGGAAACTAGGCCAGCATCATATATATTTTTTCAGAAACTGATTACAATAAACTTTTTCACACATACCATTAACAAAGTAAACGCAATGATTAAAACACTGAATGGTGAGAAGCCAGTTCCTAAAGGTATGATTTAAGTGCTAATGACATATCAAAAGAAAGCACAAATGATGAATGTGTGTGTGTGCAGTCAAGCAGAAGTCTCGCTTTCTTGCAGGGAATAGACAATTGAACTGGTCCAACATGCATTTCTGGCACTGATTATATCACAAAATAGTAGACAGAGAATTCCCAATAAAAAAAACACATGCTGCTGTCAGAAAGTACAATATGCCATGCTTAAAATACTTTTCTAAACAAAGACTTCAGTTACAAAAACAGAAAAAAATAAATAAAATTACAAAAAAGTAAAATAATGTTTCATAGTATAATACTTCACTATGGATAATGTGTGCCCATTAAAAACTAAAGGCAGCAGATTATTAAACAAATGGATTCAAAGTGGACTACACCCAAATGTCAAAACAAGTCACAGTGGAAAAAGAATACAGAACAAGAGAAGCACTACCACAAGTCTCCAATACACCTTTCAGCAGTTCTACAGGGTGTGTTTGCAGAAAAGTTCACGGAAGACCTAATAGCTTCTGGAATGACCAATATAATGACCATGCCTCAAGAAGGATAATAGATTCCAGCATCACATCACCTAAGCCAGATGACCAATGGGATACCAGGGATACTACAGTTCCTGTGAAAAAGGACTCCATGCTGAAGAAACATTCTCCAGGTATATGCATGTAGACTCTGAAATGCACTGTGATGAAATCATCTGACTACCTGAGGTCACCTCATACTAAGTAAAGCGGGGTGTGTGCAAATTCCTTGAGCTAAAACACACAATATTGTCTGGGTGGAGTCTCAAAGTATTAACTGATGCCAACAAAACATGAAGCATACTAATCATTACTGTTTTAATACATTTATCATGAAATATTTTTACATAAAACATATATGCTTCTCTAATTGACACTTCCACTGATGAATTACAGAGGCTAATGTAACATTCATTCATTGTTTTGTATGAATATTCATAAAATCAAGCTATATTAGATCATCATTATAGGAGTGTAAGCATGTAAGTAGTTCACTATCATTTTTACGTAAGCTTTACCCCCCCACCCCCCGCCTCCCAAGTCCAGTTAGGGTAGGAGGAACACTACAGCACCTGTACAAACTATACTCTGGCACTCATTTCTGCTCAATTCAAGCAGTAAACAAGCATTAAACCTCTCTCTGTCTAATATTTCTTTGTTTATACAATTCTATTCATCTACAGTATAAAATAGACACAGTAGTATCCATAACAGAATCTAAACAAATGAAACAAAGACCAAATAAGCATTCTGAAAGTAAGTAGAAATTAAAATCACTGCCCGCATAAAATGTCTGAATGCTTATCAATAGTTTAAATTTATTATAAAAAGTTCTGAAGGAAAATGCAACAGACCAATGATTTCACAAAAGTGAAAAAAGGCAGAAAAATATGGAGTAAATGGTGCTTTTTGATGTCAGTTATTTAACACCAAAAAAAAAAAAAAAAAAAAAAGGAAAATCAATGGCTGTTTAAAATACACTCCAAGTTTATTATTGCATTTTTCTTCTTGCAGCACCCCTTTCCTTTCATAGGACTTCTTACTAAGTAACATAATACTAGGACTTCAGTAAGTCTGTTTGACTGTCTATAAGAATAATGTAACACTAATTAATAACATTGATTTTGTATAAAGTTTAATTAGCACCACAGAGCCATATGCAGAAATATGCTGCCATTTAATTCTCAACCAAAACAATGGTGTCTAGATTTACATGTAGCCCCAGGACTGAAAGAACGATAGTCCTTTGTGCCAGTTCCTAAATCCACTTTAATGAATTTCTTTTTAAATTCTAAATAGTTAAGATTATTACCATTAATTATAGGATAATGTTTTGCAGAAATGACCATAATTAAACTATGAAAACAGATACATTGTTACTCCTTTGCAGTCTTCAACACCTGACCTTAGAATGCCCTGTTCTGGCCAGCACAAAGGACAGTTCCAGTAATTTTATGTTAGTTTCTACGTAAAACAGGGTGTGAACTTCAATTATGCTCTTCCACAAGAAGGTTTCATGAATTTTCATACACAGAATATACAGGCTATTCACCTGTAAATATGATTCTGCAGGTAATATATTTCTGACTTGCTGGTACTTTCCATGGGCCAAAAAGAACAGTGGGGCCTTCATAAGCTGTGTTATTTCATCAGGTTGCATGTCTTCAACATTCACATTGTTTTTACATAGACTAACCAAGAAGCTTTAACTGAAGCGCATACACTGTAAAAGGACATTTTTTTTTTACCACAAACATAAACCACTATGATCAAACTGACCTACTATTTATACATACTGTTTTTATTTCTGTGTTATACACATGTTCAGTCCTTCTTAGCGAAAACCTGGTCGCCCAAACTGGGATTACATGAATGACATATTCCATCAATCAGTATTATTTGTTGGTGGATATTTAGGTCCCTACTACAGGTGTTCGTATAGCCACTGAAGAAAAGAGGAGGTCAAGACACAGGTCCATCTGAGAGGAGCCAGTAGGCTGCTGAACAAAACGAGTATTGTGCTACTCTATCAGATAGTTGAGCGATTTAAGACCACCTCATGTCTCCGCTGAAAAGAGGGCACTGGTCTAGTGGGGCTTGAGACGGCCCACCACTGGACCCCACTGGCACAGCTATAGGGTCGAGATCTCAGCTGAGTGGCCAAGCTAGGATCTCCAGCACCCTCTCAGTCCAGCCAGTGTTTCATGTCTCTACCCAGTAGCTGACACACACACACACACACACACACACACACACACACACACACACACACACACACACACACACACACACACACAAAACAAGGTAATTAAGAGAGGAAGACATCCAACTACAGCCCCTCACAGAACCCTCATAAATAACAATTTGGTAGGGGAAGGAGGGCAAGGCTGTTCCAGTGTCCAGAGACTAGAGAAATCTAACACTGCATGTACACTGCTGACATTGCTACAGAATTTTTAGTATCATTGTAGCTGGTTAAAGATTCCTGATAAGTAGTTCTTGTTCTCATAATTAATAAATTTAAAAGCTTACATATGCTGTAAAATGTTTTTTCTTTTTAACAAAACAGAACCATATGTTTCAAATAATTTATACTTTCTTTTCATTTTTCTAACTAGTTGTGTAAGTTTCTCATTCTATCATGGTGGGAATGTAAGGTTACTTACTGCAAGAGTGGAGGGGTTTTACAGTGCACTCCCTGAAGCAGTATCACACTGCTCCAGCATCATCAGTCTCCTCAACTGCTCCAGACGTGGGTCAGGTTGAACCCTTGGGAGACCAAGGTTATCCATTAGACCCAGTGAATGAGGAATGGTGTTGGCAGCAGCTAATGGTCAGCTGCAGAGAGGGAAACAAACTATTAGCGGAACCTCTTGTTCTCTATCTGATCCCACAACCTTTGTTATATACTCTTTTGTCCTACTTAACGTATCCTTTTCCCATTGTGCGTTTTTAAAGTTTATATGATTTAATTGCAAGTCCACTAATACAGAGTTACTTTCTTCAATAGCCTGCTTTGAGGAGAAAGGTATGGCTTCTCCAAAAACACTGTTACTAAAGCCTCTTCTAGAGCTTCACCTACAGTGAGCACTTCAAGACAAAAATCATCTTCCACCTTATCTTTGTCTGTACAAACCTTTCGGGTGCTCTCTTTCCTCTTAGCTGGCAATTCCTCTGACTTAATGTAAGTGGATACCACCCTCACATTTGTTTTCCTTCTTTATGCTGCCCCTCCTCTGCAAAGGATATTTCAGAAAAAAACATAATATTCAGTTTTACTTATCTTACTTTCAGATAACTGCTGCTGTAGGTCTGCTTTTACTTGAATTTTGTTCTTTACACTATCAGAAATGAGTTCAGAGCTTGTATTTTCTTAGTACCCTACTTTAACTATTCATTCTACATTTCTATGATTTTTACTTGAGTTCATTATCAGTTCATCTTCATTTCCTGCACTGACATTTTTGCAGGTCTGAATTTCTATTGCTCTCTCACCGGGTTAGGTCTCTGACATAAAACAGGTTTTTCTTACTGTCTTACCACAAATAAATTCCAGTCCATTTTATAGCTTCTATGCCAACTCCATTCTATTGTTTTAATTTCCTCTCTCTCTTCAATATATATATATATATATATATATATATATATATATATATATATATATATATGTGTGTGTGTGTGTGTTTGTGAATGTCACTGCCTTGCTCTCCATTCTTATACTAAACTGTTGCATCAAGATGCTGGACGATCTCTTTCGTAAGTATATCAGCTTGCCACACTGCATCTATTGATTTTTGATTCTCCATCATCCCACATTTTTGTACTGCTTTAAAATGGAGAAAATATTTTCCAAGATTATATCGCCAGTCAATTTCTACAAGACTATTCTTCTGTCACCACAAATGCATATTATCACCACGTTTTGGTTATTACTCATCTTATGCTTATATGCTGGAGAATGCTCAACAAGAATAATCATGCTTCTAGAATCTAGCAGAGCTTGGACCTCTCTTCCATCTAGGAGTACAGTACATTTCTCTAGACTGGTTGCAACAAAATGACATATGCTGAGTCAATTACTCTAGCTTTATCAAACTCCACATAAACAACTTCATTTGATGATGCATTTCAGTTTTCACATTTCCACTGCATGCATTTTCTGTAGTATTAATAGCATATAACTAAGCAACGTGACCCCTCTAGTCCCACATCTGAAACAAATTAATACATTACTTGTAAAAGACAGCATATTTCTTAATATACTTGGGGGTAAACAATTCAGTTTTAAACACTAGTTTATTAACTAATAATCACACTGCTAAAGTCACTAACTAATCGGGGTTCTTGGGATCACTTTGCAATACCCATTTTTTTATGCTTCTAAACAAAGCTCTTTTAAACCACTCTACTACTACAGTTTCTAAAACTTTTAATTTGTTTCAGCTAGTGGACTCTAGCCAAAGTTTTAAAATCAGTTTCCAGTTAGGCATCAGTGTTCTTACCATTTTTCAACATTAAAAATCCAGTAATAAAATGTTACTGTTTGTACTTCAGAGGTAATATCCGTTTCAAATTCAGTGTATCTCCAGTCAGTTGGGATGACATGACTTTCACTAAGTTCTCTTGGTCCCAGTTCTTTAAGGTGAGACAGTGCTCAACAGCCACCAAGCAGAATTTCTGATCATTCTCACTGGTTAGTTTATTCAAAGTAGGCACAGTCTTGTGGTCAGTAGCTACAATGGCCAGCACAAGTAGTTGCTGCAGTTTCACCAGCTACTGATCAGTTTCGACTTTCAATTCTACAAGAATATGATACAACTCCTCAATGCCCTGGGTAACCAGGAATTTCTGTATAGGGGAAACAAGCTTTGGAGTAAACATGCTAATCCAGCAAAAATAGCTCACAGGAACCAATAGCACTTTCATGGGGAACCTGTAGCCAAAAATTTTTCTGCTCTTGGCAGCAGAGGCACTGTGATGAATGAAAAATAAGAAGTCCATGACTAACTGCCAATGCACAGGCCATCAATTTAAAGTCCAAAGAATACAAAACACATTGAATTATATTAAAAAAATACAGATTTCCTACATACACCCAACAAAAATACAGCGCTTCTTGGCTTCTGGGCTTTCAATAAACAAAACTAATACTACCCTTAGGCTTCCAGTTCTCAAAAAGTTCCTTATTAGTTAGGTTTTCATTGTCCACACACCCCTGCAATCAGATTATTACCCCCAAACTATTCTGGTTGTAGGCCCTGTCCAGGACCCAGTCCCAGCTCTCTGGTATAGGCGATTCAGTAGTTGCACACCAAATGCCAAATGGCAGACATACTCTACACCTCCAACGTCTTCCTTCTAGGCGATGATCTGGTTGAGGAGCAAACTTCCTGATTGTTGCCCTATAGGCTACTTCTTTTAATATGACAGTAACTAAACTAGCTGACACCAGAGTGTGTGTGTGTGTGTGTGTGTGTGTGTGTGTGTGTGTGTGTGTGCACGTGCTGCAGCTACTGAGCCAATCATGCACCCCCCCCCAAAAAAAAGTACAACTCTCGCTACCCTTAAGGCTAGTATTGATGATTGGACGGGTAAACGCAAGCATACCCTAGGTTACCCAAACTTTTTTAGCCAGCACTAAACAAAACTAATACATCCCTGCCAAACAGCCACACCCTCTTCTTCTACTTCTAGCACCACTGACTCAATGCCATTTCAAATGAACTCTTACTTTACACACACAGCACTTTTTCTGATTAATAATAGCAATTCACCCCCATACTGTCCTAACCAGTCACATTCATTCTCCTTCTTCCCAGTCACCACCTCTACTATAACAAAAATTCAACAGAAACTAAAACCATCCCCTTTAGCTGCTGACCCACATAAACAGAATACCTAAAAACAGTAAGTTTTTCTCTGTATCTATACTGATAACTAATCCATAATTATGAAATATATCCCATCCATTGGACGAGGAGATAGAAAAACCTTTGGAAAATTTGGAAAAGGAGGGCCGAAAAATCTTAAAGATTCCCTGGATCAGATTGCCCCTTTCATCACAGTTTTTGATTACCTCTGCATCAGATGGGCTAAACACAGTCTCTATCCGGATGAATTTAAAACCTCATTTTCAACATAATCTGGGAGGTTCTGAGAGTGAAGCCATGCAACTCCCCTCAAAACTGTACCAGTGGCCATTGCCCTGGAAGTAGTATCAACAGAGCCATACACACAAACTATAAATAATGAGTACTGACTTCTGCAATAGAAGAAACCAAGTTTTTTAAAGAAGATTTTGTTCCTCATACGATCACAGTTTGTTACAGTAAACTTTAACATAACATATGAGCCTGACAATTCAAATTTTGAAAATCAAAGTTGCGGAAGTATACACTTTTGCCACACCTATCAATACTTTTCCCAACCTTGTCAGAAAGAGTAGGATTGGAATTATCTAAGTGCTTAGCAGCAATGTAATAAATTAAAGCTAAAGCTGTAGGTCAGGTTAGGGAACACTGTATAAGATTTAAGACTGAGGAAAGTACAGTTGTGTACACTGACCATAAATGTAGATGTTCGAGTGTATTCACTGTTGCAGTCATTACATTTGGGTTATCCTGCTGGCAGGTTGCCCTCAGTCGGCCTGAATTCCAAAGTCTTGGGTCCTGCGTCGGTTGCTGTCGCCTCTTCCCTGACGTCAGAGGTATAAAAGATGCAGCCAATGCCATTTTATTTAGTTTTTCTTGCCCCAGATGTCAGGTGCCCCCAAAAGGGTAGGCTAAAACTATGTAAATAAGACATACATGCACCAAAATAAGCTTTACCTTTATCAATAAGCAAATACACCACCTAGGTTGTATAGATTAGAGAAGTAAAGATAAGTTCCAGCAAAAATAAGGGGGATGGCGGGTGGGTAACCTGGACTGCAACAGTGAATACACTCGAACATCGACATTTATGGTACGTGTACACAACTGTACTATATTCTTCGTGTTTCACTGTTGCAGTCATTACATTTGGGTTGAGTCTCAAAGCTATGGTTGGGGGGCTGGAGCTAAATAGCATTAGGAGCGGCTATGAGGCCCTGCAGAACTGCAGTGGCAAAGCCTGCCCTGGATTTAGAGTAAAGAGGCAGATTGTAATGTTTTGTAAAGGTATGCACTGAACTCCAAGTAACAGCCTCTAAAATGTCTTTGGTTGGTACTCCCCTGAGAAAGGCTGCAGAAGTGGCTGCAGCTCTGGTTGAATGTGGCCTAATGCCCTTAGGCACTGGTTTGCCATGCTGAGAGTAGCAGAAACGAATGCAGTGACCTATCCACTTTGAAACAGTCTGCTTGGAGATAGCCTTTCCTTGTGATGCTGTGGCATATGCCACTAGTAATTGTTCTGTCTTTCTGAAAACTTTAGTTTTGTCCAAGTAGAATCTAAGTTGTCTGTGTACGTCCAGAGAATGCAGAATTTTCTCCCCCTTGTTCTGTGGATTTGGATAAAAAGTTGGCAAATGAATTGTTTGGTTAAGGGCTACACTGGATACCACCTTAGGCATAAATGTAGGGATAAAAAATGATAAAGGGTTCCACAGCCATGAGAGCCTGTAGCTCTGAAACTCGTCTTGCAGAAGTTATTGCTAGGAGCAGAGCTGTTTTCCAAGATAAGAACTTTATATCCGCAGTAGCAGCTGGCTCAAAAGGAGGTAAGGTGAGTTTTTCCAAGACATAATTTAGGTCCCATGCAGGTATTGGCGTTCTTCTTGGAGGCCTTAAATTTTTGGCTCCTCTGAGGTACTGCCTTAATAAAGGATGATAAAAGAGTGGTGGCTCTGTATTGTAATGAGCCGAAATGGCAGAGGCATGGATTTTAATAGATGAAAAAGATAGGCCTTTGTCCAGCATCTCAGTTAAATATTGCAAAATCTGAGGAATATTTGGGACAGCTGTATCAGTTCCTTGAGCTTGGTTCCAAGCGCAAAATCTCTTCCATTTCCCAGCATAGGATTTTCTAGTACTAGGCCTTCTAGCTTCTAAAATGACATCCATCACAGCTTTACTGAGAGGTGTGGTTTGTATGGCTACATTATCCGCCATGCTGCCAGGTTTAGGGTCCTGAGTTGGCTGTGTAGAATCTGATTGTTTTGCTGGGACAGTAGGGGTCCAGGCTGGGCATTGGGACAAGTTCTTTAAGACTGGATACCAGTACTGGAATGGCCAGTCTGGGGCAATCAGAATAATTTTTGGTTTCTCCTGCCTGACCTTTAGGAGTACCTTGAAAAGGAGAGGCAGTGGAGGAAAGGCATATACTGATAGGTTTGTCCAGCTGAAAGATAAGGCGTCCACTTTCCAAGCTTGTCTGTGATACGTCCTTGTGCAGAATCTTTTTAGTTGATTGTTTTGAGGGGGAGGCAAAAAGATCCATGTCCGGGCGTCCCCATTTCTTTGTTATCATGCTGAAGACTTGTGGATCCAGGTGCCACGCATGGGCATCCATGAGGTTTCTGCTTAGTTCGTCTGCCAGGGTATTTTCCTTTCCTGGCAGGAATTGTGCCTGTAGATGAACTTGGTAAGTCAATGCTGTGTCCCATAAAGCCATGGCTTGCCTGCACAGGGGATATGAATGAGTGCCTCCCTGCTTGTTTATGTACCACATGACCGTGGTGTTGTCTGTCTTTAACAGTAGTTGTCCCGGATGAAGTAGGTCCTTGAAGGCTGTCAGGGCATTTTGAACAGCTAGCATCTCTTTTTGATTGATATGTAGATGCTTTTGGTTTGTGGACCAGGTGCCTTGAATGCCTCTTCCTGCCATGTGTGCCCCCCAGGCATAATCAGAAGCATCTGTCGTTAGGGTCTGCCTGGCTGGGGGTAGTGAGAATGGCTGTCCCTTGTTTTGGAGGCAAGCCTTTGTCCACCATCGAAACTCCTGTTGCAGGCAGGGAATTAGAGTAATCATTGTTTCTAGACTGTGGCAATGGTGTGCCCAGACACTTTTTAGGTACCACTGAATTTTCCTCATATGCAGTTTTGCATATGGAATTAGTAAGATGCAGGATGCCATGAAGCCCAAAGCCTGCAGAATTTTTCTTGCAGATAACTGGGCTTTTGTTGCCAGTTCCTTGAAATAGGTAGTCAGTTGCCGTTGTCTGGAGTGAGATAAGGCATCTGGGCAGTTGTATTTAAGCTTGCACCCAGGAATATTATCTCTTGAGAGGGTACTAGTTTTGATTTTTTTTTTGCTGATTGTGTATCCTAGGCATGTTCAACGTCTTATCACAAACGTCAGATGCTGTAGTAGAATGTCCTTGTTCTCTGCTTGTATGAGGCAGTCGTCCAAGTAAGGATATATTTGTATTCCTCTTTGTCTGCAGTAAGCAATTACTGGTGCCAGGCACTTTGTGAAGACCCTGGGCGCAATAGAGAAGCCAAAGGGCAGTGCAGAGAATTGGTAATGCTTTGAGCCAGCTTTGAATCTGAGGTATCTTCCGCATGATTGTCTGATTGGGACATGCAGGTATGCCTCTTTTAGGTCTAAAGTCACGAGCCAAGCCTTGTTGCCCAGCATGGGCAGAAGCTGCTGTAAGGTCAACATCTTGAATTTTGGTATATCCAGGAAAGTGTTTAGAATAGATAGGTCCAGTACTGGTCTCCATGCTTTGTCCTTTCTGGGTACCAAGAACAGTCTTGAGTAAAATCCTTGTCACTGCTCTTGATGTGGCACTTGCTGAATAGCCCTCATGTCCATGAGAGCTGCGACTTGTTCTTGAGCCTCTGCCCATTGATTTTTTGGCAGGTCTAGCCAACCGTTTGCCCTTGGCAGAGTATGGAAATGAAACTTGTAGCCTTGTGACACTATGTCTAGAACCCCTTTGTCCTGGGTTATAATGTGCCAATTTTGAGAAAAAAGTGCTAGTTTTCTCCCTAAGGGTGCTGCCAGAAGATAAGTGCTTGGTGCAGGCAGGGGGAAGTCATTGGGACTGTTTCCTGTATGATTGTGTTTTGTCTTCTCCACCTTTGGAGGAAGAAGCACTCCACTGCTTAGACCTGTAGGATCCTTGCGGCTGTGATCTGCCCCTTTGAGGTCTGTCTGAGACTGGAAAAGACCAATTCTTTGTAGGCCAGTGTCTACTGAATCTAGGTGGCTGTACCTGTAAGAAATCCTTGACCGTTTGCATAGATTTAGCTTTGTCCTCCATTTTCTTTAACACCTCTTCTGCCTTAACACCAAACAAGGTATCATGTTGTAAAGGAGCATCTAATAATTTTGCTTTAATATGGTCAGGCAGATTTTGTTCTTTTAACCAAGCATGCCTCCTAATGACAGAACCAGTAACAGGAGCCCTGCAGGAGGCCTCCATAGAATCAAAACCACATTGCAAAGTATGCTTTCCAACTTGTTCAGCTGCATGTAATAAATCCTGCATTTCTTTGTTTTCTGCACATTCAGAATTTGCCATCATTTTGTGTTTAAGCAGTGTAATAATATATTGCTGATATTTGAGCATATGAAACTGGCAATTTAAGGCCCTTATAGCCAAAGTAGCAGATGTGTAAATCTTTTTTCCCCATCTATCCAATCCCCTAGAATCCCTGTCAGAGGGGGTTGGGTTTTTTGCAGTATAAGCCTTGACCCCTTTTGGACCCTGAGAAATAGTTTCTGGGTCTGCAGAAGAGTTTTTGAAAAAGAATTTATGAGAGTCAGGGACCCTGTAGTATCTGTCTGGCTTAACAGGAGCTGGAGGTAGAGTCAGGGGTCAATCTAGACTCCGAGAACACATCAACTTCTACAATGTCCAACACAGGCGGAATAGCTAGAGGCCTGTGTTGAGGTAGTAAAAGGAAGTCTCTGAGCCTTTACTTAGATTCTGAAAAATCTTGGCTCTCCCAGTAGAAGTGCTCCCTCATGGTATGCAAGGTTTCCCCAAAAGAGTAGTCCTCAGGAGGAGAAGCTGAAGGAATTGATTCTTCAGCATCAGAATCCTCATGGGGGGGGGAGAGAATATTCCTGATCAGAAGAGGAATCAGAAGAAATGGAAACCTGATCTGAAGATTCATAGTCTGTCTCTTGCCTAGGCCTCTTATCAGGAGGGGGATGGGAACCCCTGATCAAGGTAATTAAGTCTTCGGCCATTTTGAGCATCTGCTTTTTGGGCATGGAGGCCTATCCTTGTGGCTGGTGAACTTGTTTCTTTGCCTTTAAAGGTGTTTTAGTCTTTGTCTTTGAAGTCAGTTTAATATACAATTGTTTAGGTCTGAATAAACCCTCAGAAGCCGATGCCTGCTCAGCGGCTCCGGACCTATCTGAGGGAATAATCTCCGAGGCTCCAATACCTTGAGTTTCCAGCGGCCTGGCCGACTCCACATGCAAGTCGGTAGCGGCCTGCGACTCTAAAGTAGCGGGTGTCAGGGGCTGCGAAAGTGCCTCACTGAGAACCGGCAAACCGGCGACTTGCTTAGGAGAAGCTTCGTCGTCAGTTTTGGGTCTTGGTTGCCTGTCTTTTTCTTTGCGTTTTTGTGAATTCCGGTAGTCGGATGGCTATCCGACGACATTGTATAATTAAATCTTCGCCCAAAATAGCTTAATGCAAAATCGTACCGACACTTAATAGTGCGTTGGTTAAATCTAGCACAAAATCGACAACTAGCAATGTCGTGGTCAGGGCCTAGGCAAGGAATACAGTAAGAATGAAAGTCCTTATGCGGTATTTGCTTCCCACAAGAAATACAATTATTAACTTTTTCTGACATCGGTCTGGAGCAAGGAAAAAAGTTTCCCTAACGGGGTACTTAGCTTTTAATGAAGACTTCGGATCTGAAACTCGAACATGAAAATCTCAGGAGTTGGCCGACCAGCACTTGCGAACTGCTTCTGCTTCGGGCACCGCGTGGCAAGAAAGACTAAATAAAATGGCGTCGGCTGCATCTTTTATACCCCTGATGACCTGACGTCAGGGAAGAGGCGACAGCAACTGACGCAGGACCCAAGACTTTGGAATTCAGGCCGACTGAGGGCAACCTACCAGCAGGATAACCCAAATGTAATGACTGCAACAGTGAAACACGAAGTACATCGTTATACATCCTGTCTGCCTATTTAGGGGCAGCTGGCTGACTATCAGGAAAATTGCAGGCAGTGACACGCACATCCTCTAAAGCACAAAGACTAGGAGGAATGGGTGTGGGTCCTGGAAAATCTTTCATACCATTTTCTGAGGGACTGAGAAACCTCAGTGTTCTTCCACTGAAAACACTGGCACATTCAAGCAACAGTCTCAGAGATAAAGAAACAACCACAAGGAGAATCAGGCACTGTGCTTTCCTCTGAGTCTGAATCAGAAATCTGAGAGAGAAAACAATTGAATCCATTCCTGCTTCTTCCTGTTCAGATTCAGAATCATAACTCTCTTCAGAAAATGAGGAATCCCTACTTCTTTTACCAGAAACTAGTTTACAAGAGGGATTAATTGCTTGAATTAAAACCCTGAGCCAGACCCAGTAAACTACTTCTATTCAAAGAAATTTGAGGAGGAGTAGATACATGCTTAGTTTTATGATTCTTTTTGACAGGAAAAATGGGGCCAGCTGTTTTACTAATGGCAACAGCTGCTTTCCCAGGGACAGGCACAGCATTCTGACACAACAGGAAAACCTTCCCTGCTTCCTCTCTCAGGAGCAACAAGAGTGGCTCTCCCTTGCCCACTGAGGGGAATCCAACAGTTGCACAGGACGTGGCTAATTGCCAATCCCTAGTGGCTGTAGGTGCTAAATCAAAGGGATCCGGAGTAATGAGTGGTCTCAGGTACAACAAATTACCACGGCAATGTCTCCTACCTGTAGCTGATGCAAATTGCTAACCTGCAGTGATGGCAAAGGCTGT
Source organism: Protopterus annectens (assembly GCF_019279795.1). NCBI lineage: Eukaryota > Metazoa > Chordata > Ceratodontiformes > Protopteridae > Protopterus > Protopterus annectens. The sequence continues at coordinate 311,109,326 of NC_056736.1, read as the reverse complement.
TTGTTTAACTTTTTCTGTTTGTGGCTGGAAGATGGACCAACCATGGAACCAGTTGTCTGTTCCATGGTCAAGCTGAAAATGGCACCTTTTCCTAGGGAAGACAAGTAGCAATTGCCAGTAAAACTACCAGTACACAAAAGTTACTTTTTTGACAGAAAAAAAAACAGTAAAAAGCACATTACAATACTATGTCAGCCCCACAAAGGAAAAATTAACACAATTTTTACACAGAAAATATGTTTTCAGTTAGTTTACGCTACATTTAAACTGACAGAAAAAAATGAGTTTTCCATTTAAAAGTACATTACAGTCTTAAGAGAATCTGTTAAAATACGGGTCTATATTACTAGAACAAATGCTTAAATGTTCGAATCTGTAAAGGTCGACCTTTACAAATCGAACACTTAAGCATTCGAAATTGGAAAAAAGTAAATTAAAAAAAACAAGTATGAAGAAAGGACAGGGGGGCAAGCCCCCCTGCACCCCCACCCCCCCCGCTACTTAAATATACCAACTCCGAGATCGCACTTCAGTGAACTACAGTGCAGAAATGGCAAATTTCCCATTCCCTACACTGTAGCGTGATCTTGGAGTTGGTATATTAAAGTAGGGGGGTGCAGGGGAGCTTGCCCCCCTGCTTAAACCCTTTAGTTGTTTTTTTGGACTTGTGCATTTTTTTTTTTAATTTTTCTAAAAAGTCGACCGCTTAACTGTTCGATCTCTAAAGGTCGACCTTTAGAGATTCGAACATTTAAGTGGTCATGCATCTAATATAGACCCTAAAATACAACACTCCTAGCTTTAAAATAACATTCCTGAAAAGGAATGTAATAAAACATCAATGCAATTAAAAAATGGAGGTTTTTCTTTCTCCCAAAGTGAACTTATTTGCCCAGCAAAGGAAAACAACAGCCGACCGTCAATCTTTGAAAGCCTCAGAGAAGCATACTCTTCAGTGGCAATAAAGCTCTGAAGGGCTTCACGCCAAAACTTGTCTTTTAGTTAGCTCAGCCTGAGCTGCTTGACAGTTTGGGTGCCTGGAAGGTACCCTGAAGCTTTGGAAGGTGGCTGGCTTTTATATCCTTGGCAGGATATAACCCATATAACTAAGGCTACTGCAGCAGTGATCAATATGATAAACATAGTTCATTCCTACACTGCCTAATTTTTATGTTCTCCTGCTCAAGTTTAATTCCTAGTAACTCATTATCCGGTCTCCCAAAGACTTACATTTTCCTGAAGTTGTGGTGCCTGTATTTACAGCATCAATTCTATGAAAGTCACTTTAATGCTACAAGTACTTGCTGATGCACTGAGTATTCCTTTTTTATAGCAGCTGTGCCTTCCAATATTCGGGCTATCAAGTGCACTAAGTTGTCTAGTTTAACTACTACATTCAGCTGCTGCAAGTCCTCCAGCCAGCCCATGTTGCCAACCACAGGCAAGAAATATGTTAAGATCTTAGAAATGAATAAAGTATATGGACTTTGTCACTGTTTCTCTACAGAAAATATAACACTTAATATAGCCAAAAGGGGATATTCCAGAATTACTAAAAGGATACTAGCACAATTAATAATTCCAAGATGAAGTGCTTTTGGATGCTGCTTACTCCTCCATCATTAACATCACCCCCCCACCACCTTACATTATGCTTCTTATGTCACATCCTCGTCATGAACATCTCACATGAAGTTAACACTTAACCACTAAGATGCAAGTCCACACTATTTGCAGGTTGAGCGAGATGCAGAGTTAAATTTACAGCATATAGTTCAAATCCCAGGAAAGTGAAATTTTTCTTTTCTGAGGTCTTACATGCAGAAATCCTTTAAGAAAACTTACTAGAGTGTTTCATGGTAATTCCAGGGAAGAGAAAATAAGGGCTAAAACTGACTGAAGAAAAACTTTCATTAGTTTCAAAAAGAAGACTAAAGCAGTTGAAAAAATCCTGGTAATAAATACCAAAAACAGATGTAAGCCCTGCCTTTTACGTTCTCACAAAATCTTTCCACATCCGTATGTATAGCCCACTGGAACTAGGTTTCTTAAATTTCATTTAGGATTTTCAAAACTTCAGAAGGCACCAGTTCACTGTTAAGTATCAAACCCTATTCTCAGGCTGAAAGACATGAGATATCCTAGTTGTTATGAAGTACTGTCCATTGCAAATGAATCAATAATATCTTGTTCAGAAAGAATTGAAGAAAAAGAAAGAGAACAAAATTACCTGAGCAAGTCTGGATGCATAAGATTCTCTTTCTGCTTGCAGCTGACATCTAGTAGCATGCAGCTGTTCCTCCAGTTTAGTAATCTCTTCTTGAAATGTGTATGCTTGACTTGCCTTCCTTTTCTCTAGTGAAAGAATAAAGTTTTTAAGACTTTCTCTTGAAAAATCAATAAGTAATTTCAAATGAAAATTTTCAACCACATCTCCCACACTTAATACAAACCGTGATATGCAAGCCACCTTCCCCACAAAGTACTTAAACACATGGCTAGCTTGCATTGATAGTGCTGTAATGTAACTGCAATAAATATGTTCATCTACTTGTTAACATTTGTTAACCTGGGTAATGGACTGATCCCTAAAGGATCCACTAACCCACTCAAAGAATTTGGCAAAAAGACAACAGAACAAGTACACATTACAGAAAGATAAGAACATTAAAAAATTATTTCAATATATACATGGAGACAATGCAGAATGTAGTTATGATGATGACATTTAACATATGCGTGTAAGGTCATGACACAAGTAAAGACAAAGCTCCAACATGTGTAATCTTCAGAAAAAGCCCATATAAAACAAAAGAACAAGTGGACGGATTATGCAGTGTAAAAAAGATTAAAACACCTACAACTATCTTTCAGGATGAGAATACACATGAACTTGAAACTATCTAAGATCCCTGGAAGTCCTAATTGAAAAGAGAAAGCGATCTGTAGTCCTGGATAAAAAAAACAATCAGTTTTCTTAAGGCTGTAGGGAGTCCTACAGAGACTGCAGTCTCAGAAAGTTGGACACATATTGTCCTCACCTTTAACCATTGGGGGACAGTGCTTTAGTCTTACTAGCTTGAACAGATGGTTGTAAAGGATAAGGTCAGAGCACGCCCTAACTGGAAGCTACTTCATCCTAAAATGTGTGTGCCAATAATGTTCACTTTTAGGAACTATGAAAAGAGCTTGTAAATTATACAGTTTTTTAGATGGATGTTGGCCACCAAAAGCAGACCATATTTGAATTTAGCCATTCAAATAACTTTAACATATAAGAAATGGCTTCAAGAGTGAACAACCTTGAGAATTTTCAGCATCAGAACTGTGATTTTACTAATTTCTACCTTTAAAGAAACTGAGGTGGAAATGCCACAGTAACAGAAATATCTAGTCAGATTCCTGGATACACAAATGCCTTAACAGACAATTTTTATTTCTTACCTCAGAAGAATTAATAAAATTCCAGTCAGAGGGAACATTTCATTTTTTACTTCTAAGATGGCTGCACACTGATCAACAGCTTGATAAGAGCTCTCCAAGTACAAAAACAGAAACTGTTAAAGCCAATGAAAACTTTACATATGGGTAAAATTCTGTTACAGGCCAGTAATTACACTGCCTGGATTTCAGCAAAGAAGAAATTTACAGAAATCTAACAGAAAATCAGCAAAACAACTGAGAAAAAATACTCTGGCTTGAAAGTAACTTGCAGTTGTTCAGCAAAAGCAGAGAAAAGGCCCTACTTGGTCAGACTTTCCCAATAAAAAATGCCAATAAATACATAACAGCAGTTCAAGTTTCAGGTTTGCTACAGGAATGGCTTCCGGTAATTTAGAGAAGAAAATAAATCAAGTGAACTCGGAAATGTTTCAAATAAGTGAAACACAAAAAGAAGATATAAAAAGTCAAATAATAATAAAAAAATAAAAACAGAAGCTTTAACTAGCTATTTAGCTCAGTTTAGTTGATAAAACTGCAAACCTAAGCAGTTGAAATGAAGGAAAGGCTAGCTGAGCACAACACTTTTAAAGAAGAGCGGTTTCATAAAATTGTAGAGTTAGAATACAGAGCATATAGAGAAAAACTGAAATTTTCTGCTGTACCAGAGAAACTAGAAGGTGCAGACTGCATTAATTTTATGAAAGTACAAATAAGCAAGTGGACTGGTGTACCAGAGCAGGATTTATTAACTGAGAAGGTATATCATATACATTTTCCATATCTGGCCATAAGAAAGCAGCCAAGATCTTTAGTATAGATAGAATCATACCAGCAGAATAAGTTGCTCCTGACAAAATTGTGTCAGAAGGGAAAAGTATTAAAAATTGGGGACAGCAGAGTGCTTGTGGAAACAAAGAACTAGGCAGAAGAGAAGCATATTTATTCCAGTAATCAGGGAATGCTGAGCTATAGGTTTGAGATTAACATTTCCCATCTGTTAAATAGGTAGACCCACTGAACACATGCAGTTCCTTTTCAGGGGCAATACAGGAGGAAAATCTGGTTTAGTGACTTGCTCAAGTTCACAGTAAGCAAGTGAGGGTTGAGGGAATTAAACTCTGTACCACATGAAATAAAACTCATAACCTTAACCTCTGTGTCAACTGTCAGGCTATAGCTGTATCCAGCTATTTTCAGAATTTTTTTTAACCTACGGCATCAGACATTTTTGGTGCAGAACACGCTAAGGAGGAAACAAAAAAGTTAATTCAATAATGAGGCAGCCAGCAAATAGATAGGGACTCTGTTTCTCACTCTTCTAAGAGCAGCAAAGCCCTTGGAGAGCTTTTGCTAGTGAAACCTTTCCACTGCTGCAAAGGAAAATGCTTGAGAGAGAAACAAGAGAAAAAAGCACAGCAGCTGAATAGAAGAATCAGGGTATAGGATATATGAAGACAGAGATCATCAGGAAGACCAGCCACGTTGTGAAATTAATGAATAAAAAAAGAGACTACATTTTTCTGAAAACAGGAAGTGATGTGAAATGTGCCTATGCAAGAAGAAGAAAGATGGGAATTTAGTTGACAGCGTTAAACTGGTGTATGAACAATAAAGCATATACCCCATTTTATGTCATTAATGTTTAGGAGGAAAATTAAGAGACTAAAGTGGTAACTAAGTAAAAAAGTTTTGCTCTTATGAATAATTATATAAAAATTTCATTATGCAAAGTGCTTTTTATATTGTAAAGCAGTTTTGCATAGTGAGCAGTCAGGAGGTATTTTAAATTGATGCAGGGGATCTTACCAGTGACTGGCATACTGTATATATTAACAATATTAAAGCAAAAAAGTCCTTTTTCATAGTTGTAAGGTATTCAGGCTTTATACTTAACAAGTTAGGAAGGGTTGGACAGAAGCAAGCTATAAATAATACAATGTTGTGAACTTGGGTAGAGTGGCTGGGGGTTGTTTTTACAGAGGTTGATACCTAAAATTAATGTCCTTGTTTTAAGCTATAAAGTGTTTTATTTTTTTGTACGTAAATAGGCTTGAAAAATAAGATAAAATGAAGAAAGACAGAGAATGGTAGCTATTTCTTGCACATGTAAAGTCATTAACTACTTTTTCCATTAGCAAAAGCTTTCAGTAGGAAACAAGATGCCTGCAAGTGCAAGCAGTTAAATATGGAATGGTCTAAATAGCATGTTCCTTGGGGAAATTTATAAAGATCCTTTCATGCATCTGTAAAGTCACTATTTTTTTCCTTGCCAACTGCTTTCACTTGGAGAAGAAAAGTCTGCAGGTGAAAACAATTACTTATGAGAGGTCTCACACACAATCTACTAAGTAGAATACATGCACAAGTCACAATTTAATTAACATATAAAGGTAACTTTCAAGCAGTTCAGTAAAACTAAAAGAAGTCTGAAACTGTGAGAAGACAGAAGTGAACAAGTTATCCAAATAGTTGCATCCCCAATAGTCTTAGTACTTTAATGCATTTGATATAACAATGCACAACTTAGTTTATTTATTTAAAGGTTGCCCGTGATTTTTTCCTTAGGGCTAAGAGTTGATTACTGAAAGCAAGCATACTGATCTTCACATCTAGTAAAGGAATACAGATGAGAAGTGAACATACAGCAATTAATATGAATGGAAACACTGGCTGTAACATGCACTTCAGCATGAGTACCTTAAATTTTAGAACAGGCAATGCTTGTGGGTGCAAGCCATCATATGGGGGAAACTGCTTCCATCAGGAGGAGAAAACTTCAATTTTTGAGAATGTACATAGTTTTGTATGCTTGTTCTTCAGATGTAGATGGCAGGTTTCAAACTCTATTACATTTTTTGTTGAAGTGTTTTCACTGAAGCAAAACGTATTCAAAAATGTGACAGGTTCAAATGGAGATGAGAAGCAGCAACTACATAAGAAATCAGCATGTTAAAATTAGTGTGTGCATGTGAGCTAACAGATGAAAATACACATTCAAAAGAACTATCATGTACAATAGATAGGACTACTAGCTTTGTATCATAACAGCAACTCTGCCCATATTATCATAGAATGTAAATTGCCTTACAAGTATATACAAAAAGCAAATGGTATTGAATTATATTAAGAAGTGCAGGGTGCAAATAGCAGTGCTGCAGGAGACACATTTGGATAGAAATGAACATGCGAGTTTGACAAAGATATTATTTCAGGGGTGAAAACTGTAACAGAGATAAAAGAACAGGGAATAGGATCTTTAGAAAAGGGTAAGAGTAAATTCCATAGAAACAAATAGAAATTGTGGAAACAATATATGCAGAAAATGTTTTTAAGAAGAATTATGTTTAAGAGAAGGCAGGAACTGAACAATTTATGTAGTGCTGAACTGATTATATTGAATAGAAGATTATATGGTATTATTCATTTTATAAGTTATGTATAATGTTTGTAAATGTGAACTTGTTAATATGGTTTTGATTACTTTTATATCAGTGTATGTTTGCTATGTCACAAATGATAATCCAATAAAGGTGTTTTAAAAAATAAATTATTTCAGGGTGGACATTCAGCAGAATATCAGGGACAAAGAGAAAAGGGGAATAATGAGGCTGATTGCTAGAAGTTCTTCAACAGTGACAGAAGAAGAAGAAGATGATAGATTTGCAGTAGTAAATGGTTATTGGTAGAGAAGGACTACACTGGCATATATTTATACTCCACCTAACACTGCTATTATGGATCTTGGGAGAAATAATAAACTTTCAGGAAGGATTATATTTATGGGTGGTGACTGGAACCCAATTTGAAATACTGAAGATGTACCAAGGGAACCATGAATGGGGATATAAAGCAAAAGGTGGTTGATTTTTAAAGAAATATATAAGATTTATGGAAATTCAGAAGTCGTAGTAACACAAAAATAGAATTTATATGTTACTCCCCAAGGTACTATAACCGAGTTAGACAAGACAGAAATTATAATATATACAAGAACACGTGTATTTAATTGAAAGCATTGACACATCCCATACCTATATCAGATCAAGCACCAATAAAAACTAAGAAAAGCTTCAGGGTAAGTAAAAATGAGACACTTGTGGGTTCTCCTTATCTGTTAAAATGAGAGGAATCGAAGGACTAAGTAGAGGGAATGATTTGAGCTATTAGGGAAGAAAGACATTTCTTCAGAAGGGATAGATAGTGTGTGGGGCAAAATTAAAAATGGAGTTTAAAATATGGCAGAAATAAGACATATGGAAAACTTTTTTATTTAGATGGGTTGACAAAGGTTAAAATATTGCAGAATAAGGGAACCTCACAGAACAAGACAAAGAGCAACTGCTGAATGTTAAAGGGAAAATAAAAGTATTTGGATAATACACAGGTTTAGAAATATTGTTGATAATCAACTATTTTAGATAACTCGAGAAAAAAAAAACATTTAGCACAATGACTAAGACAACATAAAGCAGAAAGGATTGCCAAAAGTCTAAGAGAACTTATGAAAAGAAAAATAACCACAGGCCCTATAAAGTTATTAGAGGTATTTCAGGAATTTTATGAAAATCTGTGTAAGGCAAAGGAATGTGGAAACCAAGAAAAGACAAAATAGGAACAAAAAAGGAATACTCCTGGAAGACTTAATTATGCCAAGGTTAAGGGAAGATAAGGCTCAATAACACACACAAAATAAAACGTGAAGATAAAACTGGTAATGTAGAATCAAGCAGCAAAGTCTCCAGGAACAGACAGTTTTCCTATGGAAGTTTGGAAGTTGAGAGGGAAGAAAGAGAGAAGGATTTAGAAGGTTTTAACTATTTTAAAAGAAGGAAAGTACCAGCATCTGAAAGCTGTGGTGAGTGTATTTATTACCCAAAGAGAGTAAAGACCCTTCTGATCCACTTTAACTTACAACCATTTCAAATTTACATCACAACTATAAAATGTTTATGCCTATGCTAGCAACGAACATGGCAAAGAAGGTGGCAAAACTGATATGTTTCAATACAGCTTTTTGGAGGGGGAGGCAAACATTTGACAACATTAATGACACAATGAGGATCCACAGGGAAGCATTATGTAAGAAAATGTCACTATTTTTGATGCAGAGTAAGCACTCGATGGAGTCAGATGGGATTTTATAAGTAGGGCAATTGTACAATTTGCTTTCTCTGACAGAATAATATGGTTAATAAGGAGGATATATGAATGGAGAAAGGCAAGATTTAATGTGGAAAGGTTCCTCTCCAGCATCATATACTTGAACAGAGGAACAAGGCAGACATGTCATCTTTCCTCTTTACTATTTGCTTTATATTGAGAGGCACTCCCAAAGAAAATATCTGATTACCATACCAGGTTGTTGTGTCTTTCGGCTTTTCCGGTTAGGGGTCGCCACAGTGAAACTCCGGTCCGCTAATGATTGTCAGTTGATTTTTACGTACTGAGTTGGCAGCCCTAATGCACAACCTTCAACGAAGGTACGCCCATTCACGCATGCCTCCACACAGAAGACGCTCTAGCTGAGAGTCAAACCGGTCAGCGTCTTACTATGAGGCGACAACCACCACCGCGGATCCGATTACCATACCAGGTATATTCTTGAATTTGGGAATCAAGATAATATCTATACTTACAGGGACATATCACACACACACACACACACACACACACACACACACACACACATATATATATGTGTGTGTGTGTGTGTGTGTGTGTGTGTGTGTGTGTGTGTGTGTTTATACACAAACACACACACACACATACATACATATACAAACGCAAATGCATACATACTTTATATACTACTAAATTTCAAAATTTCTTATGGTTGGGACCATAAGATCGAAGTTTTGAAACTTTGAAATGTAAAAGAAAAAAAGAAAAAAAATCTTTTTTTTTTTGTTACATTTTTGAAGGGAGGCAAGCCCTCCTGCACCCCTCACACTCCCTAATTAAATATACCAACTCCGAGATCGCACTACAGCGAGGAAAATTGTAAATATACAGTTTTGCACTGTACAGCCATCTCCTATGGTCTCGACTATAAGAAATTCGAAGTTTTGAAACTTTGAAATTTAGTAGTAGACCCATATATAATCCATATATCTTGAAAGTTAAAGATATGTGGGAAGAGACTAAACAAAAGATAATGCAAAAAATGAGAAACTGCAAATTATTGACTATGGACAAGGAAAATAAGATGCAAGCAGTGGAAAAAATTTAATCCCTTTAGCTTTATATTCACATCATCAACCAGAGGAGAAGTTGTAGTGGATGGTAATTAATAAAAATTTGAAGGAATTTATTTGGGAAGGGAATAGGGCAAGAGTTAATGCTCCCATTAGAACAAGGTGGTTTAGACTTACCTGAGTTGAAGGGGGACTTTAGAGTTGCAAAGTTAAGACTCATATATAGTAGAAGGTTATAAATCAAAGATGATAAAACAGAAAGGGAATTGGAGAAATAAGGAAAGAGTAGGATTTGGGATTCAGGTCTTTAAGATGAACAACAACCAGAAAGATACATTTACAAAGTAGAAGATAACAGTTTAAGAACTAAGCCAGCATGGGAAGAAGAGAAATTAGATTCTACCAATAGAAATAACTGCAAGCAAGGTATGGAAAATAGGCAAGAGGGTAGTACAATTTGATGTAAAAAACCAGCAAAGAAACCAAGGTGTTAGAAGCAAATAACTAGAAAGACTAGGACGAGGCTAAGCAGTGGGTTGGACAACCGAATCTGCATTCCCTAACAGGGAGTAATAATAGAAATATAGTCAAAGAGAAAGAGACAAGGAAAGGCTACGTGAAAGACCAGCTCTGGTAGAGTTTTTAGTTGAGGCTAGAACAGAAGCTAATGTTAAATAATACTTAGGGATATACAATATTGTATGAATACTGTAAGAAACAAATCAGCATTGTATTCTGCTTTTAACTGCATATTTAAACAAGGAAAGAGACTACAGATGTTTCTCTCCACTTAAATAGCTAAAGCTTAAGTTACTCACTCATTCATATCTAACTACTTAGTGCACACTGCAACTCTTACGTTATTAATCCATTTTTCCATCTTACTGTTAAAATATGCAACATTTAGTCCAAGGCCATCAATTACTGGAAAGACCACATTCTGCCTCTCAAGAGTTATCTTGGGATTATTGCTTTTGTTTTGCTCCAGGTGAGAGAACGGGCATAAGGACATTATCCCCTGGAGATTGCTGATCACCAGAAAGCCTAATAACTGCTTCCTAGATGCCAGCTTGGAATTTGTGCTTACACTTTGCTCCTGGTGAGAGAAACAGTACAGTGTACTGATTCCTGATGGTTTCAGATTGGGTAGCAAGTGTCTGTTGTTGAACCTTTCTTATTGGTCTGGTTGCTACTCGAGGCATCTACCAGGAAAATGTTACAACAAGCCTACAGACCTTTGTATCATCTTGTGAAAGACTGGTGATCCCCAAAGAGCCTGTGGTCTGCTGCTCGTATTGGGATTGGACCTACTGCTTTGCTTTTGGTAAGAGAAAAAGCAAAGAAGCCTTGTACCCAGTAGCATGAAGCTCTGGTGAGACGAACACCAGTAGTAGCCAGGTAGCAGCCATTCAGGTGGATTCCCTCTTTTCATCATTCTTGACAAAGCTAATTCTTTTCAGTGAGTACTGCTTGATTTGCTACTGTCTGAAATAACTTCAGAATATCTCCCTAAATACTTTATCCACAAATCATTTAGTTTGTCCTCAAGTGTTTGTCAGTGTCCTGTACAGACACAGACACCATGAGTTGACATTTTTCCTGTAAAAGCACCCATGAAATTTCACCAATACCTACTTGCACAAAAGCAACTAGTTTGCAGTGACAAGAGCTGCTTCTAGAGTTGCACACTAGATACTCCTGACATTATTTTATATGCTCACTGCAACCATCTAATCAATAAACAAAGGGCCTTTTGCAGTGGATATGAACTTTCCTACCATCTCTATTACCAGCTTGGTGGATATGGGCATCCTGAGCCAATGAAGAAACTGCTTCATGTTTACTGACAATCAGTTAATTCTTAAACAAACTGATATGGTATGAGAGAGATGTATTTACACAATGTCAGTGGAGGCAAAGCTCTCATATAAATGCACTCAATGTCAATCAGGTTCTCAGTAGTACACACACTGCACCCATCACACACAGTTCAAAGCAGACACATAGACCCACATAAGCCGAGGCACTTAAATGTAACCATCATAAACATCACAGACCTCCTAGACAAAATATACATAATAAATACCTTCAGCAGCCCCAAATGCACTGTTTTAAAACAGCACCCATATCAGAACATACAGCCACATCTCAGTGAGGCTCTACTTTTAGGACCATAAGGCAAGCCGCCACACAATCCAACACTCTGGTTATTGGAGACTCCATTGTGAGACACACTGATATCCCTCTCACCAGAATGAGTAAGGACAAAATCAAGGTCAGTTGCTTATCAGGGCCAAGACCAGTCACATTATGCACGCACTCAGGTCATTGGACCACAAGTACCAGCATGACTCGGTTATAGTCCATCTGGATGTAAATGGCAGAGACTTGCCTCCCTAGACTATATGAAGAGAGGCAGCATGGAGCTCTTGGAATGTGTGTATCCCACGCGGGTATAAGTCTAGCACTGAGTAACATTTTGCCTTCTCCAATGATGATGCCACAATATGAGCTGATGACTAAGAATTGGCTTAGTTTTTTTCTGGTGTCATTCTAAGGGGGTGCAATATTTGTCAGCATGGAAGGAGATAGTCAACAGACCACGCTGCTTTGCCAGGGATGGTCTGTACCTCTCCCTATCAGGCTTTCGATTACCAGCTAAAACACTATCCTCCCCCATAGTGCCTTTTTTAGACAATGCCAAACTAAAAGTACTCCTGACATAGCAAATCAAAGCCAAGAAAATCTAAAAGTGTTGGTGACCAATGCTGGGAGTCTAAACCAAAAACTCCACTCCCTACAAGCTCTTCTCACCATAGAGCATGCTGACATTTGTGCAATCACTGAGACATGGTTTAAAGTTGTGGACAGCACACCAGCAGTGAAAGGCTATAATGCTTTCCACACATTTAGACCAGCTACTACAAAGACAGAGACTAAAGGTAGAGGTGTCTCAATTAACATCAGAAATAAATATACCTCAAGGCTGGTCAAACAGGATAATACCCTTGAGCTTCTCCATGTTCAAATCACCAAAGGCAAAATCCCATACCACTTCCTTGCAAGACATATGCCCCCTTCTATGAATCAGGAAACCCATAATATGTATTTAAACTTATTGGAAACACTCATCATCCAACACAATACCAAATTCATGGGTGATTTTAATTACCTCTCTAACTGGGAATCATACAAGACACCAAACGTACATGCACAGAGATTCCTGGATTTTGCAAACACAAACTCCCTGGACCAGATTGTCAGTACACAGACCAGGGGTGTAAACATACTGGATCTGGTCTTTACTAATATGAGAGAGTGCCACACACCCCATAAGTGTAATGTCTTCTCCGGTAAGGTCAGACCATAAAATGGTATCCTTTGAAGTAAAAATAAAACCTGGAACCCCAGCTATCTCTGGAAAATTCAAGAAATACTCTAAGGCTAACGTCCTACTATTAAGTGATATAACCTGGCAAAATTTCAAGCCGCCGTAAATCCCGAGAACACTGTTGCCTACGCTGAACTGTTCACAGAAACCATAGAAAAGCATGTTAATAGCTGCACAGAGGCAGCTGTACTCACTAGGAGAAAATAAAGAATTAAGTCAAAAAACAAGCCACCCTGGTGGAATCACAATCTCAATAGGCTGTATAAAAGAAAGAAAGAAAATCATGGCAAAAATTAAGAGGTGTGGCACCCAGCAGATTAAAAGCATTCTCATTAAACTAAACAAAACTCAGAGGACAAATAAAGTCTACCAAAGACAAATATGAGAAAATTTGTCCTTCTGGGCCAAGGACAACCACAAGGCATTCCTTAGCCATGTCCACAACCTCAAAGGCAATACACAACTGAGTGCAGAGTTCATTGTTAACAGAGCCACCTATACTGAGCCAGAAGTTATAACAAACCAACTGATCAACAAATTCAGTTCCAACCTTACCCCTCTCTCCTCCTCAACCTCCGCTCAGGAAATACCATCAAATATAACTCCCCCTGCTACCACTAGGGAAAAGGTCTTTAATGCTCTCACTAAAGCCAAGAACACTGCATCAATGGGACCAGACAACATCCCTGGATGCCTTCTAAATGGCAAGAAACATGACTTATTGGGCCTTCTAGAATTGCTATTTAAAAGTAGCTTCCAAACAGGCTTTGTGACTCATGAATGGAAAACACCTCAGGAAAAGGAGGAAATGGGTGGAGTTGAAGAATGGCAGTGCCTCAAAACAGCATATGAGAGCACTACAGAACAGATATGCGATCACGCCAGATGTGGAAATAAGGTACATAAGGAAAACTGGTGATGGAATGCAGAAGTCCAGGAAGTCATCAAAAGAGGAAAGGAGTGCAGGAAAAAAAGGGACACAGAAAAGATGGACAAGGCTCGTAAGAAATATTGGTAGGCTAAGAAAGAAGCTAACAGAGTAGTTGCAATAGCAGCTCTACTCTACCAGCTTCTGGAAAGCAACTCAGTACATGACACAAAGAAAACTATCAGGTTGCAAGGCAAAAACAAAAGACAAAGTAGATAATCAGACACCCTTCATAAGGGACGTTAACAACAACCTGCTCACCAGTCCACAAGACATGAAAGACAAATGGAAGGAGTACTTCGAGCAGCTTCTAAATGAAGAAAACCCCAAAGAAACTGTACAGTTCCAGACACAGCCTCCGTTGAAAGAAGAGGAGGAGCTCACCTTAGAAGTAAGAACAGCACTATGGAAAATGAAGTCAGGGAAAGCAGTAGGCTTAGGATGAGGTCACAGCAGATATGATAAAGATGTTGGGTGAGGTAGAGAAGAAATGGTCCTGAGGGTACTCACAACAGTATGAAGGGAAAGCAGCACCCCAGATGAATGGAGAATAAGCATAGTAGTGCCAGTGTTCAAAAACAAAGGGGATATTCATGACTTTGCACAGTACAGAGGTATCAAACTCTTGTCACACGGCATGAAAGTAAGTTCTGGAGAGGGTGACTGATAAATGAATATGCAGAGAAGTAGTAAGAGAGAAGATGAGCAGTTCATATTCAGATCAGGATGGAGCACAACTGACTCAATGTTAACAGGATACAGATACTTGAGAAGAAACTAGAGATAAGGAAACAGTCTAAATGGGCATTCCAAGACTTCAAGAAAGCATACAACAAGGTCCCAAGAAAGTTGATTTGGATAAAAACAAGTTGCTGTACAAAGATGATGTGGCACTACAGATCAGACTCTGAGCAAGAACTCCAGCAAAGGATAGGGGAATGGAATGCAAAACTGAAGGTACATAGAGTGAAACGGAGTACAGATAAGATAGTAGTAATGGCAGCAAATGGAGGAAATCAGAAAATGAAAATTGAGATAGTAGGGAAAACAGTGGTGCAGGTTAACAGCTTTAAGTATCTGGGATGGGTGGCTGAGGAGAAGGGAAGCTTGAATGAGAAGATCAAAGCTAGAATCAGAGGGGGGTGCAGCTAACTGGCAGAGTATATCAGGGGTAGTATACGACAGAAAAATGCCAAAGAAGTTGAAAAGTAAGGTGTAAAAAACAGTCGTGAAACCAGTACTACTGCATTGTACAAACACCTGGCTAGTAAAAGCAGAGCAGTTGAGGAAAATAGAGGTGATGGAGATGAAGTGCCTGAAACAAGTTGTAGGATGCACACCGTGGGACAAAGAATGAAAGCAGAAGTCAAAGTAGCTCCAATTGTAGAGAAAGTCAAAGAGGACAGATTACGGTGATTCAGGCACATTTGCAGAAAAGCAGAAAACAATCTAGTGAAGATGATTTGGGACAGACAAAAAGAAGGCAAGAGAAAACAAGAACATCCAGCAAAGAGCTGGATGGACTGTGTGAGAGAAGAAGACCCGACACAGTCAGGTACGAGTGTCAAAGAAGGTAAGAGATTGACACTGAATCGAGAGGGGGACAGAAACAGTTGATAAAACTCCCCAACCCCACATAGAAAATGGGAAAGAGAGGGTTGGTAATGATGATTCTCTAATACTCTCATGTCCCCAAACATTCCCAAAGGTAGCTGTCTCTAAATGCCTATATACCTGCGATCTGATAAAGGCTAACTAAGCTGAAAGCGCTTATCGATGGGAATTTGTGCTCTATTTTTATAGAAACTTGGCTTCTTGTATTTTAACTTCATATTAAAGTTTTTATTTTAAATTACAATTGGTTCAGCCGTGGGGGTGAACAAAGAACTTCCTCTACGAATATATACCTGAATAAGGTCTTCTCTTAAATATGTATAGAAGACACTGCACAGATATTTTAATCTTTCATAATAACTTAAATTTTCACATCTGTGAATGCCCTTGGTATATTTCCACTTTCTAATTTACTCAGGCTTTTTTTTTTAATGTTTTCATGTTATTCCATACTCTAGTTTAGGTCTAATGTAACTTTCAAATAATGATTTCATCATTTCTGAATTCTCAGACTTTATAAATCTTTTGCACAGCCTATGTTTTTTATGACTACCATTAACCAATTGGTTGATATGATCAGAAAATCTCACAGCCAGATCTATCCATGTGCCCAGATCCTTAAATGAGCCTACAGTTTCAATTACTATGTGCTACATTAAATATTCACCCTTCAATGTCTCCCAAATCTCATATGCTTAGTTTTCAATGTATTTAAGAGCATATTATTCTCCTGTACCCAAGTGATCAATTTAGTCAACATCTTTGGCAGACATGCCTTATCTGTAACAGAAGTAATCAGTTTATCAAATTTCAAGTCTGCTGCATGCAGAATGCAGAAAACCTCAAATGAAAAAGACAAATCTAAAAGATACAACATAAATAAGTAAGAGCCTAGAATACAACCCTGTGGGGCACCCCGACTGCAACCTATAATTTCACCTAATGGTTCAGGAGGAGTGTGGTTTCTGGGAAGGCAGGAATTGAGCAATTTATGTAATACTGTTGTGAATGATGACTGCTAAAAAATGTATATGTATAATGCATGAAAATAAAAAATTTACCATGATTTGTTTCCTTTTTATTACTGCATGCATACCCATGTCCTTATCTATAGTCAAAGTAGACACTCAAGTCATGAGGCCAGCTGTATGTACTTTCCCCTCAGGGATCACCAGTGTACTGCCTGCTGCAGTGAAGCAGTCACTACCTTCACTGCCTCTGCTGCTGCTCTCTGTCTCTCAAGCAAAAGTCTTCTGAAGACAGAAAAGGGTTTAAGGTATTTTAGTTGTTTCTGTGTGACCACTGGTTCCCCTAATGAACCTGAGGGGATCGGGTCAATAGCCCATTCACTTCAGTGACTGCCTTGAATTTGAGTTCAACTGCTTCAGGGGGAATGTACAGCTTTTTTTCAAGGCACTGTAAGGTCATTTAACCACCTGGCAGAAAACCCTCCAACATGGAGAGTTTTAAGAGCTTATAGTTCCACTTATCGGACCTACCTAGCCTTTCAATATGATAAGCAGCTGTTGCCTCCTTGCCTTGGTTGAATAGTCATGCTCACAAAAAACTCTTGATCCTTAAACATATAGGTCTGCTATACAGAAATAACAAATTCCTTACTCAGGAATCATGAACAGCCCTCACCCATGCCTATCTTCTTCCCTGTTTAACATACTGCTCCCAAATATTTACTAATCTAAACTCCACACTTACTGCTAGACTTCACACTACATACTACAAAATAGCTAGATGTGCAACCTAACAACTCTACAGATCTCACCACTGTCTTTCACTTAAATACTTAAACTGGCTAGAACTGCCTCAACTCCTCCTTCTCTCGCAGCTCCAAACTATACATGCAATCTTATATCAGCCATCCTTTTGTCCAGCCTTCCACCCTATCATCTCCCACTATGCTCCCACAAGAAACCTCCGTAGCTCTTCTCAAGACCTTCTAAAAATCTATAAGCCCAAATCTAAAGCAGGACAAAACATATACAGCTACCACCCCTCAATGGAATGGAACAAGCTACCTCTCGAGATTCGAGCACAGGCTCATCCCAAAAAGTTTAAGCTAGCACTAAAAGAACATCTTACCAAAAAGTGTATCTGCCAATGCTCAAACCCTCCTTGAAAACTCTCCATCTTCTCGTCAGACTCTCCTTCTACACTTTCCATTCAATAAACTCCTCTCTGAATAGACGTTTTCCTGCAAATGTTCACAAAATGTATTTTGTTTTTGCAACTATACCTTTAATATTTGTTGAACCACTAAATTGTTACATTTCAACTTCTCTAAACCAATTTGCTTAACTCCACTTGTATAATATTTGTGATAATCTACCATTCAACTATGTATGTACCAAAGCTTTTTCTTCACTTGTTTTTTAAACCTGTAACTTGTACCATATGTATATTAAGTATGTACTGGAGCTTTTCTCCCCGGGCCTCTGCTGAAAAAGGGCTTTGGCTCAGCCAGACATTCCCGGTCAACAAATGTAAAATAAATAAATAAAATAAATAAAGTTATGCACAGAGACCACAGCAATGGCAGGATGCTTCCCTTTTAAGTGGTATGTTTTAAATCTAGCCATGACTGGATGGGGCATTTTGTTTCTTAGTACCAGAGGCAGGAAGTTTCTGTGAGTGCACTCACTTTTGATTTCATCTACAGGGATTCCAGCCCTTGCTGCCAGCTGGAATTGAATAATTTCTGTAATGTTAATTAGGTTATATGATATACAGCAACATATGTGAAGCATGAGGTTTGTTTTGTTAATACAGTTTGATTACTTTTATATAAATGTAATGTGCCTATGTCACAAGTGATAATTCAATAAAGGTGTTTAATAAACTCGAACCTTATCCATAATTGACTGCTAATTGGTAAATATCTGCAGATTACTGGGAAAAATAACTTTAACACAGTCAGAAAAGTCAAATGACACCTAAGCTTCTGATGACTACACTTTTTTGATGACTTCAAAGAACTGAAATCTCCATATAAGGGTATTCTCAGAAACACCACTGAATGCAGATAGTGAATTACCTTCCACTAAAAGCTTCTTGCCTGGTTGACATATTTTTCTTGCACCAAGACACACTATCCTGGTCTGCAACAGATAAAGGATGATGATAGGCATTTCCAATCCCCAACATTTTTTTTCAAGAAACCAGTGCAAGTTATCACTGTCTCCAGCTTAAATTCCAAGTAGTCCATCCCTACATCCTTTGCCCATAAGTTTCAGACATTTGTCCCCATTTCACAAGTATACTACTGCATAGACAACGTGGTACTGTACTACTCTCATTAATTCAGGATCATCATCTGCCCCTCCATCTGAGTATACGCATCTCTGGAACAGGTTTCCCACAGCACTTCTTTTCTTGCCAAATGCATGCTCAGGCAAGCCTGAAGTCACACAGGTAGCCCCACTATCAACTTTTTTTCTCCAAAATCACCTCATCCTCAATGATTTTATCCAATTCAAGTTCCAATTACCACACTATGCTTAAAACAGATTGCACAAATAGTTCCAGTGAGCTTTTTCTTATGATAAACCTAAACATTAAACTGCATAATAAATAAACTAAAAGTAAAAATAAAAGCTAAAAATGGCCAACTTCCTGACTGGGGATGACTTGCAAACTCTCTCAGAACTGAATAGTTTGAATATATGATGTATGTATGCTCATACATCTTCTTGGTAAAGCCTGTTAACATCAGTATCCTAAGATGGATCCTTGAGGTACTCCAAGATACTCCAAGATTTGTGTTACAAAAACCTACAAAGGAATTTTGCCAGGCTACATACTGACCATTTCTGGTCCTTAAGATAACTTCCAAGCCAGTTAAGCACTTGTTGGCTACACCCCATGTTCTTCATTCTGAAAATAAAATAAAAATGATTTACAAGATCAAAAGCTTTAAAAAAGTCAAATAAAATAGCTAATTGTAAGCTGTCCTCCCAAAGTTAAAAGTTACACAGTTCATTAATTTAACAAATGTTTGGGGACCACATCCATTTCTAAACTATGCTGGGATTCTTTACAAGTTGTTTTTTTTTTATTTTTTTAATTAAGATAATTTAGAACTAAGCTGTTCTCCGCATAAGTAATTTGGCAGATGAGATCAGACAGGAGGTCCTGTGGACTATGATGTTTGCAGATGACATTGTGATATGTAGTGAGAGTAGGGACCAGGTTGAGGAGACCCTGGAGAGGTGGAGATATGCTTTAGAGAGGAGAGGAATGAAGGTCAGCAGGGTTAAAACAGAATATATGTGTGTAAATGAGAGGGAGGGTAGAGGAATGGTGAGGATGCAGGGAGTAGAGTTGGTAAAGATGGATGAGTTTAAGTACTTGGGATCAACAGTTCAGAGTAATGGTGAGTGTGGAAGAGAGGTGAAGAAGAGAGTACAGGCAGGGTGGAATGGGTGGAGAAGAGTGTCAGGAGTGATTTGTGACAGACGGGTACCAGTAAGAGTGAAAGGGAAAGGTCTACAAGAGGGTAGTGAGACCAGCTATGTTATATGGGTTGGAGATGGTGGCACTGACAAAAAGGCAGGAGTCACAGCTGGATGTGGCAGAGTTAAAGATGTTAAGATTTGCACTGAGTGTGACTAGGATGGACAGGATTAGGAATCAGTATATTTGAGGGTCAGCTCAGGTTGGACAGTTTGGAGACAATGCAAGAGAGGCGTGATTGCGTTGGTTTGGACATGTGCTGAGGAGGGATGCTGGGTATATTGGGAAAAGGATGCTAAGGATGGAGCTGCCAGGTAAGATGAAAAGAGGAAGGCCTAAGATAAGGTTTATGGATGTGGTGAGAGAGGACATGCAGGCGTCTGGTGTGAAAGAGCATGATGCAGAGGACAGGAAGAAATGGAAACAGATGATCCGCTGTGGCGACCCCTAATGGGAACAGCCGAAAGAAGATGATGATAAGTTTAGAACTAAGCTGTGTGTGAATCACCCTGTCTAAGATCTTTAACAAAAGGCTCAGGGATGCTAAGTCTGCAGCTCTGAATATTTGGGGGTTTATCTCTTATAAATAAGATAATAATTAGGCTGTGTTCACAATGCAAGTACACTTTAAGTTTTTATTAATACTAAAGTAACAAGTTTAGTAAGATATAGTGCCATCTTTCTAAAGCAGAGGTAGGTTATCCACTGATGGAAAACCATTACCCCTCACCACTGCCAGCAGCTAGCTTGGTCAAAGTGACTGACAAGGAAATAAAACTGGTTGCTCATACCTACAAAAAACACTGTAAATTTTCTGTGTTATTCTGGATAAATAATCTGCAAATGTATCAGTCTCAGTTGATGATTTGATCCTAAGTAAATGATCTTCAATACTTTTGTATTTACCACTTTTTAATTTCTCCAAGTCTTTTGGGTTTCTAATACCATGATGCGAATGGGCCCCATTCTTAAGTCAAAGTATCATTGAAGTTCATGAAATTAGTATTGTTTCAATGTTTGATGTTAGCCAGAAGTGCTTTTCTCACTGGCAATGTTCCCAGTAATGACTCCTCCTGCAATTCATATGGAGTTAAATGCATCTGTAACATATCCAAGTCCAACTGTAAATTCTTTTTTTAAGACCCGTTCCTCCTACTAATCTTGGAACTGTCTGGGTATCCTTCCACATTGCTCTCGTTTCTGCCTGCAATTCCTAGTATGTTATGACTTTGCGTCTCTCTGTACACAAGACACTGAAATCACTGGGTATAGCAATTTCAATGATCAATGCTACTTTTGTCTTCTTTTCATGGACTATTATACCTAGTTTTCTCGCATCTATTTTTTGAACTGCTGGTAATGTGTGATCCCATGTGATATAAACTTCATAATTTTCTATAATGCTTTGTGGCTTATGTTTCCAGCGTTTTTCAGCTACTTCAATATTATGTTTGTGCAATCCCCAGTGCAACAGTCTTGCCACATTATTATGCTTTTCAATATACAGTCCTTCTGCCATTAGGTTATCACAACCAGCAACAAGATGTGGAACTATTTCCAATTCTGTTTTACAAAATCTACATTTGTCAGTTTCTTCCATGTGTTCAATGGACACCTCTCAACTGTACAGATTTTCGCAGAATGTCCAGATTTTTGCCTTATATTTTTAGTCCATTTATAATAACATTGTGGCTTTCTGGCAAATCATTAAAGACTGAAGTTAGAAAATAATGACAGACATTTGAGTTTCAGACTTCATACCCTTCAGAAGATTAATGCTAATGCAAAACCTGTTATTCTATCAACTTTCTAAGTCTGTAAGAGCAATATATCAAAACTGTCCCTATTTGTACCACTTTTTTTAGGGCTTTGTCCAGATTTCTTACTCTAAGAGGTTGAGAGGTATTATTATGGACTTTGTAAACAAACATGCACATAGTCCACTGTCTTGAGTCGCCAATATTAAACTTTCATCTTTTGATTTAAATTCACCTCTCCGTAACCATTCGTGTGTTCAATCCTGATCAACATGAGGTTGGCCCAAGATTTTTCTATACTTGCAACTGTATTTATACATTTTCCACATTTCTTGCTTTCTCATCTGAGCCTTCACCTTATATTCTTTGTTTTGTTTTTGGACACATTCAGCTGCTGCCTGATTTTTATCTACTTCTGGTTTGACATCCATTCCTGCTTGACGCTGATATGCTTCTGCTAAAGCAAGCAAGGAAATCATCTTAGACTTATTCTCCTAATGTTTCAAAACTTTCACTACATTTGGGTCTTCCAAGGTCAGCAGATACGTATGCAGAGCTATACATGCAATCAGTTTTGAGGAGGCCCATACCTCCTTCATAACGGGGAATATATAGTCTTGGTATACACTGATTTTTATAAATTACTTGATGAGCATGAAGCATCCTTCTTGTTTTCCTGTCCAACTGATGCAACACTTTTTGGGGCCAGTCAATCACTCCAAAACTGTAAGTTAGGATAGGAAAAGCAAACTGGTTTATACCTTGGACTTTTTTCCTAGATGTCAATCCTGTTTTCAGTATTAATTTTAGTCTTCTAAAATATTCCTTACTAAGTTTTATTAGCATTTGTTCATGTTTTATTGCTGATCCTTCATAGGTTGGTACTAGGCTATCAGCCCTAGGGCCTATACAAGCCTAGTCATAACAATTCCCTGGCTATTTCTTCCCACACTATTTACTTCCCTGGACCCCTGTCTATCAGGGCGACTAACGTGATCCCCAGGGTGAATTTCCTTTCTCCCATCCACTCGTCAAGGTTCCTTTTGAAGAGGGCCAAAGAGGCACTCTGCTTGACATGTAAATATTTAAACACTCCTTCTTTCTCAAGTTCTTTTATGTCACATTCCTTTACCAAACTGATGTCTTCTTGTTGCTGTAGCTTTTCTATTTAAATGTTGCTTTGGCACATTTATCAAGACCAAATGACATTGTTATATCATCTGAAAAAGTTTTGACCACTGGAATTGTGGTTTCAGTTCCTTATCTGATAAACTATACAGTTTTAAATCATCTTCAAAGAGAAGATGAGAAGTCTTTACGCTTTGCTATTTTCTGGGAGACAAATTGTAACCATGACCTAATTTGTTAAGTAGATGGCTTAATAGCTGAAGGGCAAGACAAAAGAGCAGCAGTGACAGAGTCACCCTAGAATATCCTCCTTTGAATTTCTATCCCTGGAATAATAATTTGTCCTTTAACGTGGCTTAACTGCAAAGTGGTTTGCCACTGTTTCATGGTCGCTGTAATGTAATCAATCAGTGCAGGGTGCATCTTAAACATTTTTAAGCACTCTTATCCATAAGTGTGGGATACTGTCAAATGCTTTTTTGTAGTCTATCCATGCCATACTTAGATTCTTCCCCCATTTACAATTCTCCATTATGACTTTAACAACAAATGATCCTTTGTTCCATACAACTTTCTCTTGTTACCCTTTTGTTTTATTGCCATGATTACGTTTTCTTCTAAATGACTATAAAACTCTGATGGTATCAATTCCAGAGTATAGTTTATATGTCATTGGAAGACAGGCTATTGGTCTATAGTTTTTAGGGTAGCTTGCAGATTTGCTCTTAAAAAGGAGCATTGTTTTTCTTGTTAACCAGGCTGTTGTCTGTTCGGAAGGTGCATACAAATAGTTCTTACTCATGGCTAAATCTTCATGTAAAGATGTTAATGCTTTTAGCCAAAGGTTAGGTGCTGCATATTTGCCTTGGGTTTTCCTGTTAGGGGCTTTTCTTAACTTTGTTGCAATCTCTCTGTCTGTTACTTCATCCCATTTCATATCCTGTACCTTTGAGCTTCTTATTCTTTCTTTTACTTCTATTCATTTAGCATATTTGTCATGTTCCACAGGATCTTGATAGATATTTCTCCAAAATGCATCTCTTTCTTCTTTTTTGGAAGTGATTCATTTCCTTTTACCTGGTTTCCCAATTCTCTATAAAACTATTTTGGGTCATCAATAAATTACTTATATTGTACATTTGCTTTATATTTATCTGGACATGCTACAAGCCAACAAGCAACAAGGGTTAAATGATAATATTTCAATAACTCCTTTATTAAAATTGCGAGCAGCTAGGTTATAAATCAGATCATTTTATTAAAATTGCGAGCAACTAGGTTATAAATCAGATCATTTTAGTACTTTTTATAATATTCTTATAACACTTTTTAACAATAATTTTATAACATAACAATGGTTTTATACACTTATAGTTTTATACAATTGGCGAGTGTACATTTTACATATATAAAAATACACACGTAAACATAAACATACACATATTACCTGAATTTAAGTATTATTTATTTTTTATATATGGATAGTATGGGTTTTATTATGGCACTATTTTTAGGTCTATAACTTTTATGTCTTGAACAAAGTATGTAAGCTGATTCTAATAAGCTGGTTTTAGGCTTTCATTCATGTACGGATTGATAATATGTTTTATTGGGGTATCTTTCATATAAGTTTTAAACTTATCATACTTACTGACAAAACCATGGAGGTTGTTTCAGTTCACATTAAGATGTGAAGTATATGTAAACTTCCGAGTTTTCTTTGTAACTGAAGTGTCATTAATAATTAGGTCACTAGAGAGTAGTAGAACACTTTTACACGCATAAATGAAGATGGTTATACTTTATGATGTTTAGTTCATATTTTTAATAATTCATTTTATATAGGAATGTGCAAAAGGTATTTTATCAATGCTTGGATTAGTTTGTTAATGTTTTTATGTTTATGTTACTAAAAACTTTGAGTATTTAGGTAGTGAATGAGATACTTTTAGGTACAATTTAATGACATACTTGTTAATTAATTAGTAGATTAATGAAATCAGTATTTAAATGCTTAAAAACGTGGTGAACTAGTTAAGCTTTTAGTTTATTTTTTTGCTATTAAAGTTTGGAGTTTATTGCACTTATTTGAGGTGGTCCTTTTGCTTCTGGAGTGCTACAGTTTGGTTGCTCATTTTTATAGCTGGCACCTCGGTGCTCAGTGGCACTTTTCCTTTTGTTTTTGTGTATCTGCACATCTTCCATGTTTTTCTGCCATGCTGATATTTTTAGTTTATTATTTGCGATAGTGCAAGATAGATCCTGAGCTGTTCAGATACTGCGCTTTTTCTTTTTCTTTATCATGTATATATTTCTGAGTATTTTGGTTGGTCTGTTCCCTCCTCTATACTCTTCTAACAGTGACACCTCTTCTCTTAATTGATTTACAGTTTTCTCTATTTGATACTTCCATGATGGCATTTGATTTCTCCACTTAGTTCCTTTCCTTTCCTGCTCTGTATTTTTGTGATAAGATGGTTATTAATTTAGCGGCACAGTATATTTACTTCTGTTATATTGTATGAATCTCTATGAACTGTTCTAATTATGTGTTCACTTGTTTTATCACTTCTAATTTTTTGGGTTTTACTGACTTTCTGTAGTCTATTTCTTCCATAACTCTTAATATGTCTGTCCATTTCTATTAAATCAAGCAGCTCTTCTCTTAGATCATTTTCTTCTAAACTGAGCATAATCTTTGTTCTCCATTCCTTGCTAGCGCATTCTATAGAAAGTTCCACAGCATCATCCTGTGCCACATTCTCTTCAGTTTCATCCTATGTCATTCACTGTTCTTTCATATGGGAACTCACTGACCTATTACTCTACAACACTGACTGTGGCAGAGTTACCTGTTCCCTTTCTGTGCAACTTCAGCTGAACATTAGTAATGGTTTCCTAAGTATCTCCATATAGTAACTGATCAGATGTTTCCTGCTCCACTTGTTTCTCCTTAATTTGGGGATTCATTGCTCTATCCTGCTGTGATGGTACCAAAGTTAGATATTCTAAACAAAATCTTTCACTTCTCACATAATCCATAACCTCACGTTCTATTTCTTTAACTTCTCTACAACTGATCCTCTTTTCAGTTCTGCCACTTTGTTTTCCTATTTTTAGGATTGTAAAATGTTCTATATCTGGATGCCTTTGCCTATATTTCTCTTCAGATATCTTTGGTGCTGCTTTTTTTGTATTGATTAGTTTTGCTTTCTCCTTTGCATAAATATTGCACCATATTAAATCTTTTTTCCCTGTGTCCGTATTTCTTCTTCAGATATCTCCTCCTCCTCCTGTTTCTCCTTAACTGGGGGACTGGGACTCACTGTTCCATCATACTGTGATCAGGAGCGGCCTTAGGTCAACTGGTGCCCTAGGCAAAAGGGCTCCACAGCATCCCCCACCACTCCCCCCAGTGCCCCCATGATAGTCTACCTACATTAAAGAAATACTGGAAAAGCGCCCCTGCTAGAGCGGCGCCCTAGGCGACCGCCTAGTTGGCCTATGCCTAAGGCCGGCTATGACTGTGATATAACCTATGTTAGAGTTTCTACACTAAATCCTTCACTTTGAAGGTATTCCATAACTTCAACTTCTATTTTTTTAACATCTATTTTGTACTGTGAAATTTTCCAAATCTGGATGCCTTTCATTGCACTTCTCTTCGTATATCTTTGGGGCTGTTTTTTTTTTGTATTGATTAATTTAGATTTCTCCTTTGCATATGCATTGCATCAGCTCTCTCTCTTTCCCATGTCTATATTTCATTTTTTATACTTTTGAAAAATCTTTAGATTTCGTTCTTTATATTTTCGTACTCCTTCAGTCGCTTCTTTTTCCAAACAGCCCCAGGTCTCTTGGTTAGTATAATGTTTTTTCATCAATCTGTTGAACACATTTTACTTGAAGCTTCTGACAGTTTTTCTTTTGCAAGTATTTTTCTTTCCTCTAATTTCTTTCTTAATCTTTTTGTATATTTTCTGTCTGGAAATTCTGGGCTTCTTGCATAACAGTAACAATACACAATTTCTTTCTTATCCTCAAAAGTCCATTCTATTTACCTTAATGACTATTTTTTGGCCCATCAATTTTTTTGATTTTTGTGGTCTACTACTTCCTTCTAGAACAGGTAGGCCCATCCTCCCCCAGGCCTGGCCTAGCACCATTGTAGGAGTGTTTCTATAACTTGAGGATTCTACATGGTCATTTTTTCCACTATTGGCAGGATTGGGCACTTTTTTATCCTGGGTCTTCTGCACCCAGCTATCTTTTTTATTTTTTAACCTAATTCTGTCCATGATATATGTTATATAAAATATAGTCTATATAGCAGTGTCATCTTGGTGAGATTTTTTGTGAAAAACAGGGTCCACATCATGAAGGTACTCACCAATACTTGAGGATGAATTCAGTTCCAGCAATACTACTCTCCTTTGCTTGCTGCTTTATCATCTCTCTGTTCAGACCTTACATGTTTACAAATGAGGGTTCTGACATGGTTCTAAAAAACTCAATGGATTTGTACTAATACTAGCAAATATTTATTCCCTTTATGAGGGGTTTTAAGAACTGAAAAATGACAAAGTATTGCTATTATTACACCAATGAAAATGATTGATAAGATAATGTACTGGAAAATGCAACAGACATGCTTTGAGAGTACTAAGAGTGATGCATGTATCATTGCACTCTAAAATGTGTTACATTACTGAGCACATCAGCTCCTTGTACTACAAAAGTCCCAAGAGAAGGAGGCATGTTACTAACAAAGTTTGAACGGTTTTGCTTGAGAAAGAGAGTATTAGTCTACAACCTTCCAGATAGTGCATACTTAATGTCAATCTAAACAGAAGATACTCCTGGTATTAGGAGAGTATAAAAGAGGAGGTGGCATCAAAATCCAATTAATAAGATAGCAAGGGTTCCTAAAAAAAAACTACCATGCAGCTATAAAATCCAATGAAGAAAAGACTGTTGAAAATTTTGGAGACAAGTAACAAAGAATTAGGTGAGTAGCAAAACATGACACCACACAAGTCAGTCCCTGTTATGAGAATAATACTGGTTTACTGGGAAAATAAAATGTACAATCGACAACTGTAGAAAGAACCAAGTGAACAGTTATAGCACTGTGATAATTATGCACATACGTACATTTATAGTTCCTGCATGGTGACTGCTAATGTAAAAGAAGTCAGTCTTAAATACTTATCTTACAGTTATGCAAGTGGTAATATGTAGGATGCTTTCAGACAGAGCCAGACTTTGAATGCATGCAAGTTGACACGTTTTGTTCATAGTACCAGATTAAAGGAGACAACAATTTATCTGGATAAATTAATTTGTAAGAAATTTCCCAATTTACTTCTGCAAGGTTTTTCAGTTTTCAAATCTAAGCTCCTCCTGAGACAATTCTAATTTCTTATAACATATTTTTTACTATTACTGTGAGTCCTGAAAACGGTCATACAGGAAGCGCAAGTAAGCGATGCACCGAAAAACCATGAGGTAAGTGGTACACAGACAGCAGAACATTTCACTGAGAGCAGTACGCTGTAAAGTCATAAAGTAAAATAGCATGTAACAACTGGAAAGCCAAGAAAATTACCTTACAATAAGGGTACAAGGCCTAAACAATATGTCCTGCATGGACCAATTCAAAGCCCTGTCACTATATTCGAAATCCTACAGAATGCTAAGAGGTGACCTGTGTTTGGAATACAAGGCATTCTATAACCAAATACTAATGGAGTTACTGCACATCAGCATGTCAAATGGCATCAGAAATACTTGTATGTGGTGTAGGGATCTAAACCTCCTCTGTGAGATCAAAAGATTGGTTTGGAGGAACAGGGTGATCTCGCAGAGGATACCTCTGCTCTAGAACAAACTCCCCATCCATTTAAAACAAAGCTCATCCTTATCCATATTTAAGTACAACTTGGATCTGTGGGTGGGAAAAATTAATTTTACTCCAAGGCTGCCCCTTGTAGTACTGATGGACAGAGGCAGCTCCTAAATGATTTATCCCATGCATGGGTCCACTCAATTATCTATGGCATGGGTCCAGTTATTCTCATTAGGTGTTGCATATAATTAATTAAGGGATGGGTAAGACCAATCTAACACCAAATGGGATAGGTTAATTCAAGCACCAAAAGGGAAAATAGCTAGGCTTAAAATGGCCTGCAAGAGCATCTAGCTTAGTACTTATCTAAGAACCTATGAACCTATAAAACCCGGTTTGAAATGTTAGGGGTGGCAGGGCAGGGTAGTCTGTAAGATAAAGAAGGGTACAAAATACTAGGTTCATGGACAACTTCAAGAATACAAGAAGCTGAACAATAATCCCTACTAGCAGTCCCCCTAATAGGTTTAACTTTAAAACCGCGAATTGCAGTTGTTCGAGTGCTCATATGAGCGACTCAAAACCACGAAACTGACAATGTCGACAAACCTTCATGTTCGAAAAACAGCACATTTAACAGCAGATTCACTGTTTTTCTAACATGAAGAAAAAAAAACAGTGTAAAGCAGGGGGGCAAGCCCCTCTGCACACCCCACACCAGCCCTACTTTACCTTCTGCAATACGCAGTTTTAAAGGTAAACCCCCAAAAATACTGGGTAAAATACACAATAGTGGTGTAGGCAGTATTACAGAAACCTGGGCAGTGAAGGAAGAGCAGCTGAGGAAGTTTGGGGTAATTGAGGTTAAGTGCCTGTGTATGGTTATTATGATGTACACTGGGCAGCAGATGAAGAAATTAAGACATTATAACTAGCACCTCTGAAGGGATCTTTCAGTAAATCTAGTCTCTCCAAAACAAATGACTTGCAGGGGAACAGTAAGATGACAAGAAATCTTCATCCTCAGAATCAGTGTCCATACAAGTGGGAAGTAATTTGCTCAAAGTAGGCTGAGGTTTCTTCATCAGTACTTGAAGATGATGGACAGGGAGATGGAGGCCTTTTCCATTTTTTTATCCAAAGCAGTCTAAGAACCTGAGGAACTGGAAGTTGTTCTAGCTTGTATCACAATGTGCAGCAAATTCAAGTACACCTGAACTAAAACCTTATAATAAAACAGTATCAACAAGAAAATTATAGGCATTTGGGTAACTGATCTCTTACCTACAGATGTCCAAACATCAAGTATCCTTCATAATAGGCATTTTCTCCCTCTCTCTCTCTCCGTGCAAAGTACTCTGTATAAATGTGACTGCCTCTAATGGTATCTCCAGACTCTACTTCTGATCAAGGTGCTACCATAATGGACAACACAGCAAGCGCAAGCCTCAATAAAGAAAGGCATATGAAAACAGGCATATTGCAAACTCAGTGGTTTAATTCAAGTGCTGAAACTTTTTTGGTCACATCATGAACATTGTCATGTTATGATACATCCCCCTTTTCTTATAAAAAAAAATACTACAGAACTCTGACTGTATCTGTGTAGTAATATACACTTCATACACTTGATTCATAGCTTTACACTAGGATTGACCCATGGGCAATATACAGTGAATCCATTAGATATAATGCAGATAAACTATGAACATAATATACAGTGACTGACTCAGAGAGGCTTTTTCACCAGTACAACACTACTGGTAGATGAAGAATCACCACTCAGCTAAAGTACATTCTAGACTCGCCTTTTTTTTTATCAGCTAAAGCCACTTTCACAGGAATTGCAGGCTTCTCAAATACCTCAGATATCAAACTGTCTGGAAAATAAATGACTTTTACATCTGTTCTGTACAAATGCACATCTTTTCCTTGTACAAAAAATTATCTCATCCTCTGGTGATGACCCAATACAGTTGCATGTACTTTTCTGGCACTTTTATCACAGTACTCTGTGTTTCATATTTATTTTCCTTATCAATTCTTCCTTCAGACACCAACAAACCAAAAGACATCAAAATCTGTGAAGCTAACAGACCTACACAGTCTGCATTTCTGCTTCCAATAATGCCAAGATCAACAGCTGACTTATCACACTTTCATGTCATGTTTTTTACTGTCTAGAACATGTATTCTACTTGCCCATTAAGATGTAAATATATTGGACTTGAAATAATATCCAGAAACTCATAAGCTTTTCTTTTCTTAACTTTTACCTTTTTTCAATGGTATTTTTTTCCTTTTACTACTCTTTAATTCACTACTTTTTCACTTATTTTTGACATGCCACCATTTCCTGTTTTATTTTACTCCCTCTCCTCTATCGCAATATTCTCTACTGTTTGAATTTGCTCTTTTCCCTTTTTCCTGTACTTGTTCTATCTCTTGTTTAATGTCTACTTCCTTAATTACTTCCTCCTTATTTCCTTACAATCCATATACAAATATTTGCCCCCATTTGTTTCACATTTAAAACATTTCAATTTAAATTTTTTTTTCATCATGACCTACTTTGCCATAGATAAAATATTTCCTTTCATCACAATTGTCGATTAAATGGTCACTTTTTTCACTGTGTCTTTGTTTCCATCAAAATTTATCATACATGGAATATGTATAACTTTTCCTTTTCCACATTTAACACAACACTACACTCTCAAACCCCCCCATCCTAAAACCTCTATTATCATAAATTTTAGCAATGTCCATCACTTCTTTACACACATTCTTAATCTATTTTCTTTATGCTTGAAACAGATATAAATTTTATGGGTTACAGTTTTTCATTTTTTCTATTTCGTCCCAAAAAAATTTCCATACATTGTCCAGATTCAAATATAATGTCATAAAATGTGTCTTTATTAATATGAATACATGCTCTTACCTCTTGTGGAGAAGTGCCCAAAAGTGTTGTTATATTATCCCAGATATCATACCTGTCTAGTCCTTTTTCTCTTCTTTGCTATCAATTCTAACCACGTACTTCTTCCTTCTGTATTCAATCTTCTTTTCACCCTATTTTACCATCTCTGCATAAGACTTCTTTTTCTTTCACTACTACTTCCACTTCTTCTTCTTATATTCTGTCCACTGTACCTCCCCTGGAAACCGCTCTCTCACTCTCTGGTTCACTCTAAACTAAAAGTTCTGTAATAAAAACGCCCCGCAAACCTGCTGGCAGGGTTGTTATAACACATCCATCCTGGCTCTCGCTTACTCTTTGAAAAAGCTTCTGTTGGAAAACCTCCTTGGAGCCTTGAGAAGGTTACTTGAGATTATCTAGTATCTCATTACTTAACAACTGCACTTCTGTTTCTTCTGATAGCCGTTGTTGATTCCTAGAACGTCTCAGGAATAGTAGGAAAATTTAACAACCCACAGAACATTTAGATCCTCTTCCAGTAAAGTCTTCTTTGCATTCATCAAGATGCGTACCACTTAGCATGTCAGCAACATGTATAAGTCTACCTGGCTTGTACTTTAATTCCATGTCATACTTTTAAAAAGTGTCAATAACATAATTTACAATTTTGTAAGTGCTATCTGCACTGAATTTCTAAAGATGCTTTACAAAGGCTTATGATGTCTCAAATTTAATATGCCTTCCTTGCAAATAATTATGGATTTTAAAAAAAAAAATCTTTATTAAATATGACATTTAAAAAGTGACGAGTACATGTATAGCAATAAAGAGAAAACAAATCACTTTAACATTGTGTTATAATTATGTAATTTCTGATGCCCAACCATCATGCTAGCATTTTTCTCAAAATGTGTCAGTTTATTTTGCCCATTTATCACTGCTCTTGAAATATAAACAACTGGTCATCCTTACTGCAGCGTAATCAGGTAAGTATCAAGTTGTTGATTGGTATAATTCCAGAATAAAATGTTATCAGTTACATACTGGTCTTAGCTCTTTCTGGCTAGCATTTACTTAAGTGTCACAGTTAATGCTGCATCAAAATAGTTAAGGGTAGTTGCAGGTCTCTCTATTAAGAGAAAACAGTTTCTTCTTCAGTCAAACTTTAGACAATGTCCTGCTCATGTGGCTTTCCTAGGGAAATATAGTGAATACAGTATTATGGTTAGACAAAATGGAAAAGTTTTTTTAATTGGCTCCACTATTTTGTCAAAGATTATATAATGAATTCAGTGAAACTGCAGAACTATGGGTGTAAGAACTTTTTCTCCTTACCACCAAATGTGAGTGACTGCAGAGTTTACATATTCAGAGATGCAAGGGTGGGGAGGCATATATGGTGTTTACTCCCAGCAAAGACAGATTTTTTTTTTAATTAAAGCATTTTTTTTTTGCATTTTTAGCTTAATAATTTTCATATATTCGTTCTTTCTTCAATTGTAGATCTTTTTTCTTAGAGGTAACACATCTGGCAAAGGAGACATGAAAGACAGCAGGTACTATACCATCCCCAAGAATAGCATCTAGTACATCACATAGTATCTACAACAGCACATACCTTGCCTGCATTTGGATACAGCCCATTATCTATGAGCAGATAATCCATGAACTTTGGAGATGACACACTAATTTTGCATTCTGCTGTGCTCTTACAAACCTTATAATTTTAGCCTAGTCTGTACAGTATTGTAAGCAATCTACCACCATGCTGTTGACTGGTAGAATCCCAGAACAAAACATCAATTATGTTTACAAAGCTTATGTCACCTACATCTCAAGACCTCTGGAACTGAATACATACCAAATAGGAATCTCTGGAGTCCACATCTGCCTAATTGTGTGTTAAAGATATGAAGGATTGAACTTGCCTCAGCAAACTTGATTTGCTAAAATCCCTGATTAGCATCCAACACTGAAAACTATTTTGCTTTCAATACTGTAGCAATAAAGTTGCTTGCTGATCTTCCCTGGCACAAAATTGGACATAAAAAGCAACTCCACAGCATGCAGTTTATTTTTAGCACCAAACAGAAAACGTATTATCTTGTTCACATGGTCTACTTCTCCTTTTCTGCTGTTACTGGTTCTTATAGAAAATGTAGTACTTGGGACCAAACCTGGGCATGGGGCATAGTGTCACTGTGGTTTTAAAACCTGACCCGCGGTGGTGATGCTGCGGTAGTGTTGTCGCCTCACAATAAGACACTGTCCAGTTCGATTCTCAGCTAGTGCGTCTTCTGCGTGGAGACATGCGTGAATGGGCGTACCTTCGTTAAAGGTTGTGCGTCAGGCCTGGAAAGCCGGTACGTAAAAATCAACTGCCAATCATTAGCGGACTGGAGTTCCGCTGTGGCGACCCCCTAACCGGAAAAAGCCGAAAGACACAAACAAACAAACACTTTTACCTTGTTTGGCAGCATGTTTATGTAGTAAGGGACTACAATGTGCATGAAAAGAAGTCTTATCTTGAGCAGCTGCAAGCTGTGAGTAGTTGTGTGTGGTACCATTATCTAAAAATATTTAGATTACACCTTACTGAATTCATATCATTATTACTTAGAGAAACGAGATGGTCTGTTATTATAGTCCTACATGCAACATCATTATTTCTCACAACCTGTGCCTGCATTCAGCTTTGGGGAGTATGCTTTTAAATTCGTTTGAAAATAGAGTCTACAATATTACTATGTGAGGAAAGAAGTCTGTCTGCTATCTTTTAGGTAACAACTATATTTTCTATACTTAACCCTTTCATTATTTGCAGCTAAGGTAGCAGACTGGCTTGGACTTTTTTCATACTTATGTGGCATTAAGTCTCTCCCCTCATTCCTTATCCTAAATAGCCTGCTAATAACAAACTTCACTCCTCTCTCATTCACCTCACCTATAGTCACTTTAGCTTCCACCTTACCCAACTTAAATCAAGTCTAATCCTTACTTCTGTTGTCACTATTCTTTCCTTTTCTTACTATATCTCATAGATCATTTCCTAAGCAAAGATCCTCCTCAGTCCTCTTCAACTGCTCACTCACCCACTATTTCTATCAAAATTCTATACGACTTATACCTGTATACACAAAGTCTAACTTGTCTCAAAAACATTTCACAATCCAGATATATATGACATAACATATTAAAACCCCTTCAACATTAAAAAAAGTCCTTCAAAACTATCTCAAACATGTGGTACTAAGACCAGGTGACATCCATTCCAACCCAGGCCTTTCCATAAAGTAAATTCCACTAACATCCTACCTCTACCAGTTAGCTAAAAGTCTAACAGCAACACCTCCTCTACGAGTAATGCCCTAATAAAAGTTGTGTTAACATGTAGCATTAATAATAAATGGGCCTCTCTAGAAGCATGGATTTTCAATGCAAACCTTCATATTTTGGCCATCAATGAATCCTGGCTGAGCTTGTAGAGGAGTTATGCTGCTAATCAAAAATAACTTCTGTCCGGATTTCCTCTCCTCTTCTAATGAAAATGAAACAAATGGCTAAGTTCTAAACTGGATACTACCCAATATCAGTTTATGTAAAAAAAAAATAATTTTCTCAATATTGTAGTTGCATATACTCTACTCTATCTTCATCTTCCATTATAGAGAGTACCACAACAGAAACCTTTACAAATGGGTGCAGTAAAAATGCCATCTGTCTGGGAGAGTTCAACGTGGATCCATTAGGTAAGGATTCAAAACAAGTAAACAAAGCACTCTTTCATTTCAATTTAAAACAGTTGGTAAAATATCCTACTCACTCCAATTTGCAATCCGATACCCATTCTGCTCTAGATCTAATCTCAAAAATAGCATACCACTGCACAAATATATAAATACTGCCAAACACACTTGGTGACCACTGCCCAATTCCTGCAGCTTGGTCCTTCTAATGACTTAAAACCTCACCTCAAATCACTAAAGAACATTCACTTCCTAATAAGCAATTTTCCACAATACAACAACAACTTGGTCTCATTAACTGGTGTATGTAGGTATGTATGTACATTACTGATCCTAAAGAACCTCCAGCTTTCTTCTTAAATACCCTCTGATGACCTGTTCCTTGTGTAGGCAGAAGTCGAAGGGAACAGATGTATCCTTGGATGATACAAGACATTAAGATTCTTATGAAACAAATAAGACTTTGCATGGTGATCTTGGAAACAAACTCAAACTGATATAAAAGCTCCACCAAGAAAAAACAAACTAGTATTGCAACAAACTCTGCAAAAGCCGCCTATCTTTGTAATAAACAACTATTGGCTATCTCTAATCCCAAACAGTTCTGTAAGTAACTCAGACTACAATCCATATCCATTACAACTCTCACCCTCATACTATGAGCAAACATGGCAACAACAAAAATACACAGAAAACTTTAAAACTTTCCTTCTTTCTTCCATCAATGAAGTCATAAACATATTCAGCCCTTCCAGTAATAGCAAACAATCTTCACTAAACTTCTGAAACACTCCTATATCCCTCTTGCAGTATTTGCATCTGTTATCCACTTTAGACAAATCACAGAAACAGGAATCAAAAGCTTACTTAACAACCTTAAGCAATCCACTGTTAAACATGCCAAGCTTCACCCCATTTTCTCAGCAAAGCAGTACAATATATTGCTAAAACTCTTAAATACACAATTTATAACTTACTACTAGCATACTTCCAACTGCATGTAAGTATGCTATCTTTATACTAATTCCAAAAGTACCCACCCCAAATTTGTAAAGATTGGTGCCCTATCTCTACTCTGTGTCCACTGACTAAAATCCTCAAAAAGCTTCTCTACAACTTCATTGATACATACTAATAGCTATGGACTCTTATAAGACAAGCAAAATGGCTTCAAAAATGTCTTCAACACTATAACAATCCTACTTACAGCCACTGACTTTTAACTAGTGTAACATGAATGAAGGCCTTATTACAGCATTCTCATCAACAAACTTACCAGATTTAACTTTGATTAAAATTCTATTAAATGGTTGAAAACAACAAGAAAATAAAACTTTCCAAGCGCACTCAAATAATCTTCTCTCCACTGTGGATACACGCAACACTAGGGCCCCACAAGGGTTTATACTAGGCCCACTTTTCTTCTCATTGTTCATCAATGACCTCCCAAATGACTTTTCTACTTTAAACTTTATACAATATGCAGATGACATGCTCCTACTTCAAGCAAACAAATGCCCACATGTGTTACAAAACCCAGTTACAACAATCATTCACCAAAAAAGAATACTTGTGTAAGACCTTACCATAACCATAGATGTCCTTCTCTCTATGTTGCAGTATTCATAACAGTAGGGAGTAGCTGCCTGCAGCACCACCGTCTGACCAGTATACCAAAGTCTTTGTCATGGAGGGTGCGTGTGATGTCGGCTACGAAGGCCATAAACTGGCGTTAGGTATAAAGGTGACATCTGCACGTACCCTCCTCAGAATAGTTTCTGCTGCATACACTAGTGCCCCTGAGGTTTTTCAGAAGGGTCCTGAGACCCTTAGATTTACATGCCTGCCAGACCCATAGCAGTAATAAGGCTATGTAAGTAGAGACTTGGGGAAGAAAGCCTATGGTGTTCATAAAATACCTGCTATAGCAGAAGCAAGAAACAGGGGGTAGGAGGGTGGGACTGAACATAGAAGAAAAGAACATCTATGGTTATGGTAAGGTCGTACACAACTATTCTATGTCCTTCTATTCTGATGTTGCAGTATTCATAACAGTAGGGAGAGTACCAGAGCTTTAAATATGATCTTGGGAGGAGGAAGAGTTTCCATGGTCCAGGAGACCCAATAGGATAGTTCTGGCAAAGCCGGCTCTAGCACATGATGCCATGTCCAGCTTGTAGTATTTGGTGAAGGTGTGCACTGAGGTCCAAGTGTCTGCCTCTAAAATAGAAGGGGAATCAATACCTTTGGAAAAGGCAGAAGAAGAGGCAGCTGCTCTGGTGGAATGTGGTTTGATACTGTTTCCCCATGGTGGGAGTAGCAGAAGGAGATGGACTTGGAGATCCACGAGGGAATGGTTTGCTTAGAAACAGCTTTCCCTAGTGCTCTGGGATGGATGGAAAGAAATAACTGCTCTGATTTCCTGATGTCTTTGGTTTTGTCTAGGTAATATCTTAGTTGTCTGTGCACATCCAGAGAGTGAAGGGTCCACTCTGACGCATTCTGAGGATGAGGGTAGAAGGCAGGTATATTAATGGTTTGATTAAACGAGAGTTCATTACCTACCTTGGGCATGAAGGAGGGAGTTGGGTCCTGAGCACCACTCTGTCCCTGTGAAAGATTAGGAAGGGGGATGTGGCTATCAGGGCTTGGATCTCCAAAACCCTCCTAGCGGATGTGAGGGCAACAAGCAGAACTGTCTTGAATGTACAAAATTTCAGAGAAGCAGAATGTGCAGGTTCAAAAGGAGATGGTGTTAGCTTTTCTAATACAAAGTTTAGATCCCACAGAGGGGGGATGGGTTTCCGTGGGGGTTTGATGTGGAGGACTCCTCTTAAAAAGAGTTTGACTTCCAGTATGAATGCCAGGAGGGGAAATAGGGAGACAGGCAGAGATGGCAGACAAGTGGACTTTGACAGAGGAATATGTCAGTCCTGTTTGGACTAGCTCACACAAGTAGGACAGGACCCTAGGGATGAAGGTAGTGAGGGGATCCTGTTTGTTCCTACACCAACTGGAGAACTTGAGCCATTTAGGCACGTAGTTTCTCCTAGTGCTGGGATTTCTGGCCTCCTGCAGAACATTAAGTACGTCCTCTGAGTAAAGGTGTCTGTAAAGGATCAGGTTTCTATCACTCATAAGGTCAGTTTTAGATTGTTCACCTGCAGGTGTAGCAGAGACCCCTTGCTCTGTATTAGCAGGTCTATCCAGTGGGGTAACCTGTGGTGATTGCCCTTGGCTACAGAAAAAAGGAGGGGAAACCAATGCTGTCTTGGCCAAAAGGGGGTCACCAGTAGGATTTTTGGTTTGTCCCTCTGAATTTTCAGGAAGACTTTCTGGATCAGAGTGAAAGGGGGGAAGGCATACAGGAACATCCCCCCCCCCCATGAAAAAGAGAAGGCATCCACCTTCCATGCTTGTGGGTGTGGGTTCCTTGTGCAGAAGTTGGACATCTGTCTGTTGTCTGGGGAGGCAAAGAGGTCTACTTGTGGAATACTCTACCTGCATAGCACGTTCAGGAAAACCTCCCATTCATGAGAGGGGGCTGAGGTTCTGCTGAGTGTGTCTGCCATCACATTCTGTTGAGAGGGGATACACATGGCCAACAGGTGTACTCTGAGGGAGTCTGCTAGGTTCCAAATCTGAATGGCCAGTCTGCATAGAGGGTAAGACCTGGTCCCTCCTTGTTTGTTTATGTACCACAGAACTGTCATGTTGTCTGTGATTACCTTTAAGGTTCCTGGCAGGATAGAGGGTTGGAAAGTTAATAGGGCTAACAGCAAGTCTCTCATTTCCTTGATGCTGATGTGGTCTTTTACTATTAGTGTTGTTGATTTGTTTGCAATGCTGCCCCCAATCCTAGGTTTGAAACACTGGTGTAAAGGCATTGAAGTGGGGCTGGGGTCTGAAGGTGGAGACCTGGGTTGGTCTGTATTGCAGATACCCACCACTGGATCTCCCTCTTTAAGCAAGGGAGGAGAGGGAGGGGCATGTCCAAGGGTTGGTAATGTTGGTTCCATAGATTTTTTAGTACCCACTGAATTTTGCGCATGTGTAGTCTTGCCAAAGGCAGCATGTGTATCAGGGATGCCATGTGGCCTAATAGTTTCAGAAATTCACGAACTGTCAGAAAGGTTCGGGAAAAGACCTGGTTGAAGTACAGACAGAGTTCCTGAATCCTTTGGTTCAGTATGAAGGCTTTCATGCAGTCTGTGTGTAGTCTGCATCCCAGAAAAATCATGTCCTGAGAAGGCTTCAGGCAAGATTTTTCTACACTTATAGTAAATCCCAGAGGAGATAGGGTGTGTGACATCTGCTGCAAATGGAGGAGTAGGAGCTGGTGGTCTTGGTGTAGGATGAGGTCTAGGTAGGGGTATATTTGTATACCCTGTGTCCTACAATGGGCAATGAAGGGGGCTAGATACATGGTGAACACTCTGGAGGCTGTGGCTAGACCAAAGGGCGAAGCAGAGAATTGAAAATGGCAGGAGCCTATGGAGAATCTGAGGAATTTCCTGTAATCTGGATGAATGGGGATGTGTATTTAGGCACCCTTGAGATCTAGAGCCATCATGAAGGCTTGGGGGGATTAGAGGCAGGAGAATAGGTAAGGTTATCATTTTGAAGCTGGGTACAAGAAGGAAAAGACTGAGAAAGGAAAGATCCTGGATAGGTCTCCAGGGACCCTTTTCCTGGGGACCAGGAACATTCTGATGTAGAACCCCGAGTTCTTTTGAGGGGCGGGAACTGGGTCTATGGTGCCATGCTGTAGAAGTTGTTGAATAATAGGAGGGAATAGGTGAATCTGTTTTTTTGGTGGTTGTGGAATGCCATGAATGGGTGGGAGAATCCACCAAATCATGTAATATCCTCTCTGGATGACAGAGGACACCCATCATTCTTTTGCAAGTTTCCACCAGGAGGAGAGGGAGAGAATGAGACAGAGTGATAGGGGAGTTTCGGGATGCAGGGTGGGTGAGTCACAATAGAGGGGGACTAGGGTGGTCAGGTGGTCTCCAAAAAAGGAGTGGCCGGAGCTCTTGAGGACAATCTTGAGGTAGAAGTCTTTCTCTACTGTCTACGTCCCTTGGATTGTTGTGACGAGGGAAAGGATTACCTTCGTATAAAGGATGGTTTTTGAGGGTAGCTCCTGTGATATCTAGGAATGGGGGACACCAAAAGGTGTTTCTGACTTTGCCACTCTCTTCCCTTCTCTTGGAGGGATTTGAGGAGCTCAGCAGAGGCTTGTCCAAAAAGTGCCTTATTGTCTAGCAGAGCATCCAGAAGTTTGGTCTGAACATCCATGGGAAGGGGTTATAGCTGTACCCAGGGATAACGAGGCAGCACTGATCCAGAAGCAGCAGCTTTGAAAACAGCTTCCACAGCATCAAAGCTGCACTTAATAGAATGCCTGGTCACTTGTGATGCTGTGGAGAGGAGAGAGTTTAATTGTACTTTGGTGGGGGAGTCCTGGACCTCAGAAAAAAGGCTGGAGGCCTTAGAAATGGTATCAAGTACAAACCTTGCCATGTGGGTTTGGTAGTTCAGGGCCCTAATGGCCAGAGTGGAAGATGTGTAGACCCTTTTACCTGTCCTATCCATAAATTTACTGTCTTTATCAGTTGGATAAAGAGCAGAGGAAGGAAGCTATCTGGAGGTCTTGTCTGCAGAAACAGCTATAACAGCTGGTTCAGTAGGAGGGTTCTTATAGAGAAACTGGGTGTCTTGGGGGACCCTATAAAATCTGTCAGGTCATTTTGCTGCTGGAGGTTGGAAGTCAGGAGACTGTGAAGCAGCTAAGAATGCATCTTGAAATGCAGGTAGTAAAGGAGGGATAGCTGAGGGAGTGGGCTGCTCCATTTGCAGAAGGTCAAAGTATCTTTTCTTAGAATCTGAGACCTGAGAAGCCTGCCACTTGAAGTGTTCCCTCATGAGGGAGATAGTATCCCCAAAACTGAATTTTACCCCTGGGGAGTCTGGAGAAACAGAGTCCTCTTCATCTGGAGTAATGAACTCCTTGGGGGATTCAATCTGAGTCTCATAAGAGAAGGATTCCTCAGAGGATGAATATTCCTCCTCAGATACATGGGTTGGTTGAGGAGTGAGAGTAGGTGGGAGTTCTTGGGATTGTAAGGCCTTAAAGAGGCTTTGGGAAAAGGATTCCCAGCCTAACATCTGAGGGGGTTCAACGTGTTTGGACTTCTGTTTCATTTTCAAGGATGTGGTAAACAAGGGAGAAGCAGACATCGGCCTAGCAAGAGAAGGAGGAGCAGGGGGCCTTTGAGAAGGGGAGCCGTGGTTCCGCTCCGCTATCAGACTCTGGTGGCTGAAACACCTCAGCGGATGTACCTTCGGTATCCCGCACCCCGGTTTCCATTGTGGGTCCCGGGTCTGCTTGGGAGACAGTCATCTGAATAGACTCCGGGTCTACTATTACCTCTAGAGCCGGTTCGGATGCCTGAGGTTACAGCCTGGGATTCGGGCCCAAGTTTCTTCGCCTTCTTCCGAGACGGCTCTTTGGATGGGACTACTCCTCCCTCCATGCCCAACGCCAAATGCCTGAGTCTCTGATTCTCAAGATAAAGATTTAAAGCAGCCAGTCAGCTACAAAGTGTTTTGAAGACGAACGACTTCCAAACAGAACAGGATGTATGGTTGTGGGCCTCGCCTAGACAGAAAACACACTTATCGTGCATGTCCTTGTGAGGAATCTGTCTCCCACAAGCACACTTCCCTTTCCTAGCTGACATTTAAGTCTAAAAAAAAAAACAAGCAAAACAAGTAAGAAAAAATCCCAGTGGGCACTTATCTGAATGGTTCAAACGGTCGTCTGGGCTCGATACTCAAAACTGTAGTCGTCTGATAAAACGCGAAGTAAGGTAGAACTGGCGAACGGGTGTCCGATGATCACTGTGGCAGAAAAATTCTGAGGAGGGTACGTGCAGACGTCACCTTTATACCTAACACCAGTTTATGGCCCTCGTAGCCGACGTCACATGTACCCTCCATGATAAAGACTTTGGTATACTGGCCGGACGGTGGCGCTGCAGGGAGCTACTCCCTACTGTTATGAATACTGCAACATCAGAATAGAAGGACATCTGGGTCATATCTAATATGCTGTTGATAAGCCATAAAAACAACAATGTAATGCTCTTTTCATCCCTCCAATAAACTCCGACAGATACTCCTATTTCCTATTTCAGATTCACATAATACCACAACCACAAAATAATATTTGGGTC
This sequence comes from Protopterus annectens, assembly GCF_019279795.1. NCBI lineage: Eukaryota > Metazoa > Chordata > Ceratodontiformes > Protopteridae > Protopterus > Protopterus annectens. The sequence continues at coordinate 311,066,642 of NC_056736.1, read as the reverse complement.
TGGCTCTGGACCAGTCTCTTACTGTCTGTAACCATACTGGGATCATCATCTATAAAGTCCTCTCCAACCTAAGCTACATTAAAAAAACACACACCACCTTTTACCAATCACTAGACTTCCCATAGCTAAAAATATTCTACTCCTCAAACATGAATACCACACACTCCTGCTGACCTTGCATACTTCCACCAATACCAAGTGACTTCAGACCACAGTGAAAATCAGCAGATTTGCCTTTTTGGCAGCCACCATCATTCATCACTGCCTATTACTGTAAAAGGAAATTGGCTGCCAATAACTAAAGGATTCACTAACTAACTTGCTTCACTAATATATATTACATTGCATGAAGGAAACTGCCTCCATTAAAAAGGCTCCTTCCCATTAAAGAACCTAACTATTCCCTTACAAATTTGCAATCTGATCAAATTTCTTTTCACAGACCTCAGCGTAGCACAGTGTTTGGTGAAAGAACATTTTTCAAGGCTTCGTCCTGCTATTTGGAACATTATCCCCGCTGGCCTAAGGGGCAAAGAAAGTCAAACAAACTCCAAAGTAGCTCCTTCCATGCAACTCCATAAAGGCAATGCAAGTCAATGTTTCACTGATAATTGCTAACATTTCTGCCATGCAATCCTTTTTGCTTTCTGGACAGAACTGCATTGGGTAACTTGTGTATTACATTATCTCTGCCATACAATTTTCATGTGACTTGTATATATATTTCTTACTGTAAAGTGGTGTTTTACGCATAGTCTTTGACATATTTGTAACTCAACTATAATATACTATTTTTTCTTCCCAGGTTGTGGCTGAAAAGTGCATTCTGACCAAACTCACTACCCAGTTAACAAACAGAAAATAAATAGTTACTTTTTGCAACTCATTTTGGCAACATCACCCACCAGTACAGGGACTTTCGGTCAGTAGCACACTCACGTTTGATGAGTAAGTCTGTGGGTTCTATTTCCACACCAGGCAAACTGACTGTTGATACTGTAGCATAGTATAAAGGGAGTGCTGCATCATGGTGTGTCATTTTTCGGATGAGATGTTAAACCGAGGTCCCACCTGCTTGAGTTGGTGGTAGCTTAGGTGGATGTACAAGATCCCATAGCATCTATTTACTACATCATTTATTTCCAAATTTTTCAGAAGATACATTAAAACAAATCATTATACTTCATACAGAATAAAACATGAATAAAAAGCATCTCGCCCATATTACCCATGCCTCCCTTTACTGCACATCCACTTCTTAAATGTTATTCATAAAACTTCTAGGATCGCATATCTGATAATACAAAAGTTTTTTACATCTCATATTTCAAAGATTCCAAACTATGCTAATCAATAACCTATGCAATATGTTTTTCTTCCCCTCTTCATATCATTATAGAGGTTCATAAGCAAATATTAGGTTAGCTGCCCTTGTGGGCCATTTTAAGCCTAGCCAGTTTCCTTGCTTGTGCTCCAAATAACCAAACCCATTTGGTTACAAAATGGCCTTGCCCGTCCCATGGTTTATTAGTAGAAAAGAAGCAGTCCTGAAATGAAGTTTCTGTTTCCCATCCATAGCTCTAAGCTGTACTTGAATATGGACAAGGATGAACTTTGTTTTTATGTAGATGGGGAGTCTGTTCCACAGCAGTAGAATACTCTGAAAGATATACCTGTCCCTCCAAAATCATTCTGTTGATGTTGCAGAAGAGATTTAGATCCCTAAACAAAGTATTTCTGATGCCATTTGACTTGATGATTTACAGTAAATCCATCAGTAATGGGTTGGAAGATGCCTTGCATGCCAGACACAGGTTACCTCTTAGCAGTCTGTAGGAAATCGAGAATGATGAAAGGGCTTTAAGAAAGTCCATGTTGTACATGTTTATGTCTTGTATCCTTTTAGGAAGATATCTCTGTGGGTGTTCCAGATGCTGCATGTTTCTGGATAACCATACACCAACATTTACATATCAATTTTCTTAAATATTTCTTTATGATTTTTTTCATAGCACAACTCTCAAATCTGTTCCATTCTCACACATTCAAGAAATAAATGCTGCATTGTCTCCTACATATTAAATCTTCTTTTGCTTATAATTCATGTCCTCCATAACCAACATTTTTTCCAACATCAGTCTCCAGAAAAACACCTTTTATTTATAAAATGTGCTTAAATCTATTTTGCCTTCTTATTATAGCTTTTTTAACCTGGTCTTCCTTATCCTCCCATATTTTAATATCAAAACATTTCTCCAAGATTCCCTTTATACCTCTTTTCCAATCCTTTCTTACACTTCACTTTAAATCCCACCTTTTAACAACTTCAAAATATTCTCATTGACATTCATAAACTTCTGTTTCCAGTCAATTCCCATATGCTTTTATATTTTCCCGTCATGATTTTTTCCCACACAGTCATTCACGTCACCATTTATTAAAATCCAATGAACGTGTAACAATGCCAAAAATACTACAGAATTCTTTAACCCCAATCCACTTACCCTTACATTATTATATTACATAATATCCCTGTTTTAATTGGATTAAGCCTAGAACCCCAAACAACAAAAAAATGATTCCAAAAGCTCCTTCTCCAAATTTTTAGGAAACAAAAAATACCCCTAAAATAACCTAACCTACCTAAACAGACCAAATGAATTAAACCTTTTTGAAAAACGATAAAAAGTCATCCACATACTTATAATGCTCTCAACGGGTCTATATCATGTTGTCGAACTCTTAAAAGTTCGAACGTCATACGGTCGACACCATATGATCGAACTTTTAAAAGTTCAACCGTTTCAACGGAGATCTCCATACAGTGTGGAATGGGAAGATTTCCCTTTTCTGCACTGTAGTGCGATCTCGGACTTGGTATATTTAAAGAGCAGGGGGTGTGGGGGTGCAGAGGGGCTTGTCCCCCTGCTTAAACTGTTCAGGCAGGTTTTTCCTTTGGTTTATTTATTTTTTATTATATTTTCTAACTTTTAAAAGTTTGATCATATGGTGTCAACCATATGACGTTTGAACTTTTAAAAGTTAGATTATGTAATATAGATGCCTCTCAACTACTTTGCTATCTCCTGAATTCTAAAATCAATACCTAACAAATTAAAACCATCCTTAGAGAAATACGCTTAACTTAGCGAACGCTGTTTAATCAACCCATTTTATTCGAAACAGTGAAATCCCGAAAGCATGGAACAGCGATTTTTTTCCTGGGGGGAAAAAAATCACTGGGCCGTTTTCAGGACTTTGCCATTTCCTCCACTCTGATGCGATCTCGGAGTTGCTATATTTAATAGGGAGGGTGTGGGGGGCACAGCCCCTCACTTTATTTTGTGTTTTTTTACCTGGGAAAAAAATCACTGTTTAATGTATTCGGCATTTTGGTGTTTCAACGTATTTGGGTCGATTATACAGCATTTGCTAAGTTAAGCATTCCCTGATATAATATAGACCTTTAGAGAAATATACCCAAACAACTTTACCATTTCCCCAAAACCTTTACATTTTTTTTCCTTATTCAAAAATCAATCCTATATTCTTAAATATTTCTCCATTTCTAGAATAAACAGAGTCACAGTAGTAAAAGGCTGAGATGAAAACTTTAATTCGTAAGCGCTCTCGTTCATTCAATTTAAGTGAACTTCTTCAGACAAAGTAAAAACAATCTACCCCTCTCTTTATACATAGTTCTAGTCACATGACCAACTTCAGTTGTTAAATCAATTAATATTTAAAAAGCATAAGCTGATATAAAATATATATTCACACACACACATATATATATATATATATATATATATATATATATATATATAAATTACAGACTACAAATGCAACTATAAATAAACCTAACCATAATCTAAACATATAAAATTCTATTCATTCATAAAAACACATTCTTAACGCTTCAAGTTCTTTAGTTTCAATAAACAAGTACTAGAACATTGGTCATTTAAACAATGAAAACAGTAGGCATTTAGCATCAATGGCCACCATAATTCCTGTCTTTCTACTGAGACCCCCCCCCCAAAGTTCCTCATCACTTGTTCAATAACCTTTAATTTTAAAAAAATGGCCTGGATGGTCTTGAGCATGCCTTGCTACGGCATTATTTTCCTTCTGCTTATTAATACTGTAAACCTGTTCATAAATTTGTTCTCTTAATTTACAAGCAATCTTAACCACGTAAAAGCTAGACTATGCTTGGCATGTTCCTAAATAAACCACCGTTTTTGAATTACAATCAAATTTACGTGGTGTTGAAAGCCGAATGTTACGAACCGTGTAGCCTCCCTACATCTATAAATTTGAAAAAGGAACATGCTTCACATCTAAACATCCCAGCATTTCTACTAATCAGTTTTGGCTGTCTTTCCAAAATACTCTAAGTTGAATCCTTTTTTATATACTATTTTAGGCTGATTCCCTAATTTGTCTCTACAGGTCATCAGGATACACCAGTTCTTTTTCAAAATGTTTTAATGGTCTCTGCATGTAAGCTATCAGTAGTTATAAAACTTACTTCATAACTACTATTTTGTACACTTGAGTTGTCCTGTATGTGTACGGTTGGTAACATTCGGCTTTCAATACCACATAAATTTTATTGCAATTCAAAAAGTGTGGTTTATGTGCTAGCTTTTATGTGGGCAAGAATGATTGTAAATTAAGAGAACAAATTTATGAATACATTTACAGTATTACTAAGCAGAAGGAAAATAATGCCCTCGCAAAGCAAGCTCAAGACCACCCGGGCCATTTTTTTAAATTCAGGGTTACTGAACAAGTGACAAGGAACTTTTGGGTGGGGGGTCCAGTTAGTTTACTTTTAGAAAGAAAGGAATTATGGTGGCAATCGATGTTAAATGCCTACTGTTTTCCAGGCCTAAATGACCAATGTTCTTCTGCTTGTTTATTGAAACTAAAGAACCTGACGCATTAAGAATATGTGCTTTTATGAATTAATAACATTTTATATATTTAGATTATGGTTAGATTTATTTATAGTTGCACCATTTGTAATCTGTAATTTATATAATATATATATATATATATATATATATGTGTGTGTGCGCGCGCATGAATATATATTTTATATCAGCTTATGTTTTTAAATATTAACTAATTTAACAACCCTAGTGGGCCATGTGACTAGAACTATGTATAAAGAGAGGGGTAGATTGTTTTTACTTTGTCTGAAGAAGTTCACTTTAACTGGATGAATGAAAGAGCTTACAAATTAAAGTTTTTATCTCAACCTTTTGCTACTGTGACTCTGTTTTCACTTTTACTAGTTTGTCCATTTCGAGAATACCCTCTTATCCACCTCTTATATTTTGCAATAACTATCAGATCATCTGCATATGACAACTAAAAAGGAATCCCTACATATCTGTAGATCTTCAAAACAACTTATACCCTAACATAAACATTACTCAAAGCAGCATTCATCACAAGTGCAAACAAAGTAGCCAAGGATAACTCTGGTTTACCCCACTTCTTACTTTAATCACTTTACTAAAGCAGCCATTCAACTCAACTTTTACAGAAGAATACTTGTACATAGGTATAAAAAGAAGTTTGTAACTCTTAATTGTTGTCATTATTTATTAAGTGTAATTCACCACCTCCAAAAAAAAGCTAGTCACGAGGAGGGAGGAGGGAGGAAGAAAAAAAATAAAATCTCAGGAATCAAGGGACGCCCCTGAAAAAAAGGGGAGTTATGTACATAGGTATAACCACATTCATAAATTTCTCCCCTATAATGTTTTAATATTTCAAACATTTTGTCATTCCATATGCATTCTCCACATTAATTACAGAAATAGTCTACTCTCCACATACAATGCCATTTAACTACCTGTTTAACAATTAATATATCCTTTATACTCCTACTTTCTATCTCATAAATACCATGCTCAATATCATTAATCACCTTACCTATACTTCTCTGAATTATCCTCAAATATTTTATATTCTTTACTGCTTAATGACAGAGGCTTCCAATTCCTAATCTCTTCTTCCTCTCCCTTCTTATAAATAAACTCCATTATTCTCTCTCAAATACTTTTACCCTCATACCATATTCCAGCCATTCATTCCTAACTTCAAGAAAAAAGGGATTCCCTTGCTTATCCATCTCCTAATAATATGCATAATCTATTCCATCAAATCCAGGAGTACTCATTCATTTTATTGTTTTCTAAGCCTTGGTTAACTCACCAAGTTTAATGTTTTTTTTTCCATTCATCCCTTTCCTACTTTCTTCTCGGACTTTCCTAACACTCCAAACCAACTTTTCTTTCACTTCCCCTTTCTATTTACATCCTGCACATATTTTTTCTATTACACTCATTATTTCATCCACATTATACATAATTTTTAACTGAAATCAAAATTTACCATCACCATACTTCTCTCTTTTACCCCAAAAAGAGGACACATCCACCCTTTTTCTTTGTAATGTATATTTTTGCTTATAAAATATAGCTTCAATTTTTCTCACATTCCCCTGGTATACTTCATTTTCTCTGTCCCTTTTACTATCTTCACCTAAAAACACTCATTAAGATAATCAACCAATTATTTATATCTTTTTTTTTCAAAACCTTTTCTGGGCATTTATATACATCAACCTATATTTCTGCTTAAATATAACTCACCATTCAGTCACACTCCTATGAAAAGGATATACAGTCAAGTAATCTTTCCATAATCTATTCATCTACTCCTTGAACCAACTCTGTCAACTTCATTAGTCTTTAATTCCCTTTTCCCTCTTTTACATAACCTTTTTCATTTGAAAATTCAAGAAATAATAGCACAATGATCTGTAAATGATAGTTCGACAGTATCTACTTTTCAATTTCAGATGATCTGTACATAGGAAAGGCAATCTATCTCTGCCCTAATATTACCTCTCCTATATGTTTATTTCCTTTCTTTCCCTTAACTTAAAGAATTCTACTTCACCATTTTTCTACACTCCCAAACATCTTTCTTGATCTTGATTAAGTCAGAGTTAAAAGTCCCCTGCAACAATAATATCCCCATTAAGTATCAAAAATGTCATTATTTCTCCAAAACAAATTTGTTTTAATCAAATGCATTAGATATATACAGTACCACAACTTCCCTCCCCTTCTTAAATAACATATTACATACCTCCCAGGTTTCTCAACAATCACATCGACCTTTATCACATCTTTTTCTTTAAAATCACAGTTACTCCAGAACACATATCCATCATACTTCTTTCCAAAAACAGTTACAGCTTGACATATTTGTTTAATATAACATTCTAACACCTACCAAACAACATACATAAGTAAATCACAACATTTAACTTACGTTTTTTAATTATATTATTTACATTTAGACAAAATTCTAACATTATCCTTTGCTTTTCACTTATTTTTGCAGTTTTTTTGTAACAGGCGTATTTTCCTTTTTCTTAATGTCTTCCCTGCTGTAACCTTTAAAGGACTTTGGTCATCTCTTTCTTCCTCATTTTCCAAACCTTCATATCCATTTGTCTTTACCGCATCATTCCTTTCTTCCTCTTCTTCCTTTTCATCCCTATTCATCCCTTTTGCATTTGATACAACTACACTACCCTCTTTTCCACTTTCAAATACACTCACCTTTCTCTCCTGAATTTCAGCTTCTCTCTCCCCTGGTCTCAATCGAATTACAATCAAACAAACACAATCTTTAACCCATTTCTTCAAAAAAAGTTCACAATTCTTAAAAGACTGCTGAAGCTCCCCCAGATTAAAAGAGTTCCTTTTCGGACACTTACCTCTTAATTGATCCCCTTTCCCGTAATGAAAATAAGTCTTAGATTGACCCAAGTTTCTTAACACGCCTTTTCCCTCATTAATAATAACAAAGCTAGGTAAATACATAGGTTCATAGGTTCATACTAAGCTATCTGCCCTAGGGCATTTATAAGTCTAGCCAGAGTGTGTTTGGCTTTCGCCACCCATTTTAAATGAATTTTGCTATGCCCTTTTTCGAGGTTAGTATACTGTGCCTCTGTCTAACAGTGACACAGAAGTGATACCCGGGGTAAACCTACTATCTCCCATCCACTCATCAAGATTCCTCTTGAAGAGAGTCAATGAGGGACTCTGCCTAACCTGGACTGGGATTTTATTCCAGAGTGAAGGGAGCATCTGGGTTATGAATCTGTCCCTCCAGCATGTCCTATTTATTTCAGTGCTGAGGTTCAAGTCTCTCGGCGTGGCTCGATGGGATTTGGATTTTCTGAGGTGCAGCATGTCCATTAATTCCGGGTTGGACATGGCTTTATACTTCAGGCACAGATCGCCTCTGAGCAGGCGGTATGCCACTGAGTAGAGCTGGAGTTTCTTTAACCGGGCAGCATATGGCATCTGTTTGAGCCCTTTGATCCTCTTGGTGAGGTACGTTTGGGGTCTTTCCAGTTGCTGCAGGTGTCTGGTAAGGTACATCCCAAAAGGGGCATTGTAATCAATTATGGGCCTGATGAGGGATGAGTAAAGAAGCACGATGACCTCCTCTGATCTAGATGTGAATCCCTTCATGATTAGGTGGGCTATATAAAATGTTTTTCTAACCACTTTGGCCACGTGGTTGTCAAATGAGAGATTGCTATCAACTTGGGTCCCCAGGTCCTAATCTTACTTTCCAAACAGGCTAAATATATCCCATGTACCATTCCATAATTTTCTTTCCTCTAAACATTTCACATAGACCTACATTTTTCATATAAAAAAAAAAAAAAACCTCTCAATTTCATTTTCATCAACATCTGCAGTTCTGAACAGCAATTTAATCACAGCTCCTAACTACATGCACATTTCAGGGTTAAAAACAAACAAAAAAAAGATCAAATGACTTAGGTGAGACTTAGGTGAAGATCATTTTCTACGTTCCAACACAGCATTGGGCAATTTGCTGGAAACATCTTGGATGACTCCCCTGGCTGATGAGCCTTTTGAGCCCCAGGAGAGCCAGAACTATGGGCTCAAGCTCAATGCCAAGAAATGTACAGTTATCCCCTTTGGGAAAAAACATGTACCCATGAATTACCACATAAGTAGCAGTACACTAAACACCCTAAGTTCCTTATCACACTTCCAGTGTTTAGTGTACTGCCACATAAGTGGCAGTACACTAAACACTGGAAGTGTGATAAGGAACTTAGGGACACAGGTGGACAGTGGCCTCACCTTCGATAACCACATCGCCACAACAGTCAGGAAATCCTTCTATGTGGCACACCTCATCACTAAGGGCTTTTCATCCAGAAAAAAGGAGGCCATTGTCCCACTGTACTCATCCCTCATTAGACCCATTATAGAGTACAACGCCCCATTTGGTATGCACCTCACAAGACATCTGCAACAAATGGAAAGGCCACAGAAATTTCTCACTAAAAGAATCACAGGCCTAAAGCATTGCCCTATGCTGACCGTCTAAAAAATTCCAGCTATACTCTGCCGCATATCGCCTAGTCAGAGGCTATCTCTGCTTAACATACAAGGCCATGTTAAACCCAGAGCTGTTGGACATGCTACACTTAAAAGAAATCCCAATCCCTCAGTGCCACATGCTCCAGGAATCTAAACTTGGTCATCACAATGAACAAAACATGCTGGAGGGATAGGTTCCTGACCCAGAGACTCCCCATACTCTGGAATAGACTGCCCATACATGTCAAGTTGAACGCCTCTTTGGTCCTCTTCAAAAAGAACCTTAACGATTGGATGGGAGATAGGAAATTCACCCCGGGGATCATGTCAGTCGCCCTGCTAAACAGGGGACCAGGGAAGTAAATATTCTGGGAAGAAATAACCAGGGAATTGTTATGGCTAGGCTTGTATAGGCCCTATGGCCAACAGCCTAGTACCAACCTATGAACTTATATTATCTAATCAACTATATTCCAAAGAGTCTACTCAGTGTGATTAACGTCATCTCTATGAACCACAACTTGTGATTACTTTATCTACTGACAATGTTATTTTTCAGCTTGTTATAGCTGTCTAAATACTTGCACAATGTATGTATAGGTTGACACTGTATGAGCTGAAGCAGATTTTTATTTACTTAGTTAATATGTCATTCTTCTGTATAAGGTTTACTATAACCATATTATGTCAATGTGGAGCTTTTCTCCCGTGCACCTTGAATGAAAATGGAGTATTGTCCCATTCAGACTTTCCCGGTAAACAAATATCAAACAAATAAATAAAACCAGTTAAAAAAAAGAAGAAATACCAAAAACAAACCACATGACTGACTCTGCAATTATAATTTTCATGAGCACTCTTACTGCCAAACTATAAAACTAATTAAACTAGAACAGGAAAGGCAAATTAAGTCTTAATGTTGACTAAAGCATACTATCCCAAGAGATTAACATTTAAAAAGAACAGCCACTGCACATGACAGCTAAAAGCCTAACAAAGCACATTTCTAGAAGCAGATAAAAGAATCATACTTGTGCTTAAAACAATGTCCTCAACTCCTTCATTTGCCTTGGTCCCACTAGTATTCACATCACATGACCACTTACTGGGACCCTTTTTTAAACATTGTCTAAGATTAGTAGTAGATTTTAGTCCAAGAGAGTAGAGCAAGATCACAAAAAATGAGGGATACAATAATCAAAAAGATAAACACTCATCTATTAAGAGTTTAAAATCTTAAAATGGACTCCAGTTGCTCTCACAGCCAAGCAGATACACCGTGTCAGCAATAAATACACCCACAAACCAACACACTAAAAACTGCTCTATCTAGAAAAAAAAAAAGAAAGAAAGGCTATAGCTCTTGGGAACCCTTATGTAAATACCATCCTAGTCAAGTAGCATTTTGGAGGGATGGAGCAAAGTCCCTGAAAAAGAGGTAGAGAGAGAGAGAGAGAGATGGCAACCAAAAAGAAAAATATTCAGTAAAATATATCATCTGCATATGACTAATAAGAAGCTCCTCTCCCGGTAAAGATGTATATAACGAATCCACAATTGTGCAAAAACTGGACCCTGTGGTACCAAACTCTCTAGCAGATAACAGCCAGATGAAATTAAACCTGACAGCACTCACTGAGATCAGTCCAACAGGTAAGAAGCAAATTAGCAGTGCAGGATACCAGTAAACTCAAGGTTGTTCAATCAAGATGCCACGACCCACCACATCAATTGCAACCATGAGATCGAGAAGCAGTAGAATCTGGGCTGGATTAACAAGGGGTGCTGATGGAGCTGTAGCTCCAGGCTGATATGTCTGAAATAAGCCTTGTTGTGTCTACTCCCAGTTTAGTCTGAAATCCCCTGCTTCTGTCACACTAACTAAATACTGCCCCTTATTATTTTTAGCCCATGAGGCCCATAATCCAGTACTGACCAGAATAAAAAATGTAACTGCTGATCTGTAACCATAATGCAACCATTAACAAATATATAAGTTATGTCAGTAATATGTCAGTCTAAAACCAGACTGATGTTAGAAAACTCATGGTCAGATGAAATAATTATTGCTGTAGCGTTGTCGCCTCATAGCAAGACGTTGTCCCGTTCGATTCTCAGCTAGAGCGTCTTCTGTGTGGAGGCATACGTGAATGGGGCGTGTCTTCGTTGAAGGTTGTGCGTCAGAGCTGGTAACCCGGTACGTAAAAACCCACTACCAATCATTAGCGGACCGGAGTTCCGCTGTGGCGACCCCTAACCGGGAAAAGCCGAAAGATACAAACAAACCTTTTTTCTTAGTATGCTCTTTGGATTCATTAACCTTCAATGAAAATCAATACTATGACACGCAGTACTTGTTACATGCTTCAAACAAGTGTCTGCACACGCCAGCGTGTGTGAGTAAGAGAAACAGAGGGTGCATTAAAATCAGTGATCAATATCAACAGAAAACCAAAAGTTCTTTCACTTCCTTTACAAGAGAAGCACAGGTATTTTTTTTTCTAATGGCATTTTAAATGAAATTCTTAAATCAGCAACTTATAAATTTCTAAACATAAAGCCTTAGATCAGAATCTTCCATCAGAAAATATAACCCATGTTGACAGGCTTCACCTACAAATACATTTGTTTATGTAAGAAACTGGTATGTCTGCTCTAACTCTTAATAGTAAGGCATTTTGACAGTATTCTGTTTTTTGGAGTTGTTCAAATCAATATATTACTGTACTTGTTAGCTACCATTCATTAAAACTCTTTTATACATTCCAGCCTCAAATTTAACACATAATGAAATATTTTTATATTCAACATTTCAAGCCAAGATGGCAAAATATCTACTTACCCACAATGGTGTCTTCCACATGCCTGCGTTCAATATGGTTTTGCAAAAAAGAGTAATTCATAAAAGCTTTGTCACAAAACTGGCACTGCAAAAAAAAAAAGTATTTTTCAATTCAAAATGTATGCTACTCTACGCCATCACCAACCATAACTAAAAAAGCTTAAATATGTTAATGGCGCACACACAAACTATTTTTCATTTTCTACATCGTGTTCAAGGAGATAAAGCATTTTAGTCCAGATTTCAGTGCTACTGAAGGTTATCTGTTGTTATAACCATTAAACCAACAACACTATCTTATAACTGCAAATCTTTACAAAGCCTGAATTTTTTTAAAATACATCACTGTTGTTCCTGCTAACTCTATAACAGTCAGGAATGAAAATGTGAATAAGCAACATCTTAGTGCACAGATTTCATTTTTAAAGGGCTGCCCAATAGTTCTGAAAAGAAAAAAACGACTTAACATTTGCTGTTAACAAAAGCTATCACAAAATAGCAGGGTTAGGACACATTTTATAGGATCACAGATAAATACTAGGCTAGCTGCACTTGTAGCCCATTTTAAGCCTAGTCAATTCCCCTTTTTGTACTTGAAATAACCTAACCCTTGTGATTATAGATTGGCCTTACCAATCCCTTGGTGGATAAATGTATATTACCCTTAATGAAAAATAACTGGGGTCATACCATAGATAATTTGAGGGTATCCATGCATGGGATAAAGCATTTAGGAGTTGCTTTTGTCCATTAGTAGAAAAGGGGCAGTCCTGGGGTAAAATTTCTGTTTTCCTCTCATAGCTCTAAGTTGGCCTTGAATATGGACAGGGATGAACTTTGTTTTATGTGGATGAAAAGTCTGTTCCAGAGCAGCAGTATTCTCTGTGAGATACACCTGTCCCTCCAAGCTGTTCTGCTGATGCTGCAGAACAGGTTTAGATCCCTGGACTGAGTACTTCTGATGCCATGTGACTTGTTGATATGGCAGTACATCTATCAATCAGTAATGGGTTGGAGGGTGCCTTGTATGCAGATACAGGTCACCTCTTAGCAATCTGTAGGGTACAGAGTGTAGTGACAGGGCTTTCAGTCAGTCCATGTTGTTTAGGCCTTGTATACTTCTAGTAAGGTGCGAGCATTTCAGTTGCTGCAAATGTCTGGACAGATGCATGCCAAAGGGGGCATTATATTTAATGACTGGCCTAATGACGGTTGAGTAAAGAGGGACAATGACATCCCTAAAGGTAGACAAAATCCCTTTGTTTATAAGCTGTTCAATATAGAAGGACTGTCTTAAAACAATGGGCACATGTTGGTCAAAAGTTAGGCCACTGTCCATATAAATTCCCAAATCCTGAACAACTGGGTCAACTCTTGGGCGCGTATTGTCAATGTAGTAGTTCCATGGAGTAGATGATTTCCCAAAGGATACAATAATGCATTTTTTGGCATTCAGTTTCAGTCCAGGACTTTGGGACCAGTGATTTATTTGGGACAAACCTTCCTGCAAGATGGCTAAATCTAAGTCATTTTGGGAATCAATAACTACTCTTAGTTTACAGTCATCTGCAAACTTAGTCAGCCAGGACCCTTTGGCATCGGCTTTTACTTCAGAAAAGTAGGTGACAAACAGGAGACGTTCCAGCACAGAACCTCTAGGGTTCGTTTTCATTGAAACACAAGTTTTTGCTGAAGCCCACTCAGGTTCTAGCTAGTGCCAATGCAAATTCGCATCAACAAAGTCCTTCCACAGCAATGTACATGGAGAGGGCAAGAAGAAGAAACTATCTGGCAATATCAACTGGAGGACTTTGACACAACTACAGGATCTCTCTATCACACATGGACGCATATATACGTGTGTGTGTGTGTGTGTGTGTGTGTGTGTGTGTGTGTGTGTGTGTGTGTGTATGTATATGTGTGTGTATATATATATATATATATATATATATACACATATAAATATATACATACATACACACTGGATCTAGGACGTTTGCTCGACTGAGCAAACGACCGAAATCCAAATGGCCGGGCATACTTACGCAAAAGTGCTTTTCACCGTAGAAGCACTTTCGCGTAAGTATAACTGTTGCCGAGGCTGTACTACGGTGTGGGCAAGGGAAAACTCCCTTTTCCACACTGTAGTGCGGTCTCTGAGGGAGAATATTAAAGTGGGGGGTGGGGGGAGCAGGGGATCAAAGCCCCCCTGGTAAAATGTAAATGTAGTGTTTTTTTTTTTTTTATTTTGTCACACACTTTAATAAAAGCGCTTTCTTTAAAGTGTTTTCGGGTTTTATGGATTCGGACATACAAACACACACACACACATATATATATGTATGTGTGAATATTAAGTGGTCATTTGAAAATGCATAAAAAAGACTGCCTAATTGCTGCTTAACTCAACCTTGGTAGCTTTTCAGCTTAATGTGTAGGAGTTGGGGCAACAGGCAAAGCCATGTAAGACCTAATGAAAGACCATCTCAGAGTCTCACAGAGTCTCACAGATTAGTACTAGGCTAACTGCATACCTCTGAACCTCTTAGAGCAAGAAATTTGGACAAACTCACAAATAATGGGGGGACCAAGGTCCAAAAACAGGGACACTTTTTTACATTTTTAAATACTGCTCTTACAAACTTAGAAAGTAGACAGTATAGCAGGTTTTGCATTAGCATGAATTTTGTGAAGAATATGAAGTCTGAAACTCAAAGGTTTGTCATTATTTTCCGACTTCAGTCCTTAATGATTTGCCAGGGATCTGATAGAAAACCACAATTTTATGAGAAACGCACCAAAAATACGAGGCAAAAATCTGGACAGTTGAGAGGTATGCTGCCCTTGTCAGCCATTATAAGCATAGCCACTTACCCCATGTGAGAATCAAACCCTGCACCACATGCCTTAACCATTATGCCAGCCTTCAAGCATGCATATGACTGGAAGGCTTGCAATGCACACAAATCTGCCCCATGTCCAAACACAGTGAAATGCATGCTTTTACAAGGACTTCATATGGATTTTCTTTTCAAGGTAGATTTTGGACCCACAAGGGAAGGGAATCATCTTTGACGAGTACGTGAACTTGAAGTTATGCTGAAAATGAGAACTCTCCAAAAACAGGCAGAGAACCCACCAACATACACCTCCCCATATTTGCCCACCTCCCTATCCAGCACATCAAATTCCTCTGATGTTTAGTCTACTTACACCTAAAGTGATTTCTCAAAGTAGTTTGACGGTAATCATTTTTGCTTTGTCTTGCATTTCAATGTTTTCTCATTATTTTATAAATTATAAAAGCATGGCAAGTGTTCATAATCATATATTGATATTATGCTATTTAATGGCCTTTAAAACCTTCCCAAAAGATATGCCCAGCTACAGCCCATCACCAAACCATATAACCATGCTAAGCTACAGAGGGAAGGAGGGAGAGAAACAATGTGCATCTTCGAATCTCTAACATCTATCTACATTTAGTAGTAAGTACAAAATTGTCTATTCTTCATCTCTGCCGCCATTGCTTAGAGTTTTTTGAAACAGGTCTACCCTGTGAACCCAAAGCAAAAGAACAAACAACTGCTGAGACTGTCTGAACTCCTTGGTTCTGCTCAAATAATATAATAACTGCTGTGAATAATATCTAAAAGTGAATATATCTTCTCTCTCCACTTTTTTTTTGATTGCAAATTTAACAAAAAATTAGATAGTTTGGTTTAAGGCCACACTAGAAACCTACAAAATAGAGGAAGGATGGATTAGATTAGTGCGCAAACCCTATCCTTAATGAAAAATCAGACAAGCTCCAGCTCCATGAGACTGTAATTCCAGAAACCCTCAGTGCAGAGTAATGCAGCCAACAAAAATAATTTTTGAACAACCAAATACTTTAACTTTAACTGGTAGGCTCAGGCTCAAGGTTAAAAGCTTTTAGAGAACACAAAGACAATCCAAGCAAGCAGGCCAATCTTATGGAGGAAGTCATGTTCTCTTTGTGTTCTTTGTAAAGTTTAAACAAAGAGAAAGAGAGAATATCCGAGGGTAGGAGAATATAAAGCCGAAATGCTAATTTGATGGAACTGGGAAAGCCTTACCTTTGAAAACTTTAATCTAGAGTTAAGAACAATAAGATAAAAACAGGATGCAAGGTGGAAAGTTCAAAGTTTCAATTCAATAAAAAAATTCAATCCATTTATCAGCTCAGCATTTCCTTCAGCATAAACTTTCCTCCTCTCAATAACAACTAAAATTCAAAACTTGTTGCAAACTGGATGTGGAACCTCAGAAACAAACCAATCTATTAGAGAATATGCCAGGCTGTTAGATGCAGGTTGAGAAAGTGCGAACAGATCTATGTCTGGGTTCCCCCATGACACTGTCAACTTTGAATACCACAGAATCAATTTCCATACATGAGGATCCACTATTTGTCTGCTCAATACATCTGCTAAGGAGTTCTGTGTGTGCTCCTGTAATGATCTTGCGCCTGATTGAGGTTGTAACTGAGAGCTGTCTGTCTCAAACAAAATCATCGCTTGTCTGAAAGTGTTCTGAATTCCCCCTTCCTTTGCTGAGTTGTTGTCTGTTAGTTGTCTGTCCTGGGAGAGTCCCTTGTTTAGGTGACACATTCCTGCACCACAAAAAAAATCCTTCTGAATGAGAGGGTACTAGACTGGACTTTTGTTTCGTTCACAGATACCCCTAGGCATCTTAACACTACCATCACATACTGTAGATGCTGAGAAGCTCGTCCTTTCTTGTGCAATAATCAGGCAATCGTCCAAAAATAAGGATAAATGTATTTCTCCACCATCCTGAAAAAGGCTATCAGCCAGAACCCAGAACTTTTGTGAACACTCTAGGCGAAGAGATAAGCCAAAAGGGCAATACAGAGAACTGATATAAATTTGTGAGGCCACATCCTGTAAAATCAAGGTTTCCCCTGAGACTCAGAAAGAAACTTCGGATCCACTGTTCCACTGCAGCACTGCAAGGACTAAGGACGGCGTCCGAAAAAATGGATCATCATCCCCTATCTTCTTGCTTTACAGATTCTTTTTTCTTCTTCGATGAAGCTGGCCGGAGGATCCGGGACGGCATACTTGCAATACAATCGTGCTTGCCAAGCTAATCTAGCCGCACCTAGCCGCTCCAAGGATTTGTTTTGTATTAAAAGCACACAGTATAAACCATTTGTTATAGGAAACATGGATAAAGAACAATTTGATGGACTTAGAACTACATGTTAATGATTATGATATATCCAGATTTGATAGTTAAAAAAATAGTGCCACCTCTAAGTATAACTAGTCCAAGACTTTACTTTCATTGAAATATCTGATTTTGAGACTGAATACACAAGTCAAGATGGGTGCCTTTATAAAGATTTTCTTCTGTAGATGAAAACAAAATGGCACAGTGGTGCAGCGATATCATTGTCACCTCACAGCAAGAGGTTCTCCGGTTCAATTCTCGGCTGGCGTGCCTTCTGTGCAGAGTCTGCATATCCTCCCTGCATTTATGTGGGTTTCCTCCGGGTGCTCCGGTTTCCTCCCACATTTACAAAGACATGCATCTGGAGCATTGCTCCCTGGGCTCCACTGAAAATTGGCTTTGTTCCAAGTCTGACTTTCCCTGTAAACAAATGTTAAATAAATAAATAATAATAAAATAAATAAAATGTTGCTCTTCAATGAATTGGTATGCTCTGTATTTAAATGGTTCATATAAAGTTTGAGTGAAGAGAAGTCTAGGCCAAAATACTCAGTAGAAAAAAGTGCATTAGCTACTCCGATAAAGGAGATATACAAAATGGGGTGAATCTGCACACATTCATCCAATCACATAGTATGTTTTTTGGCTAAAACATATTTTTAAACATTCTCAAAAGAAAATTAATAGCCCATGGTAAACGAATAGTTTAATAAGAAAAGTAAAACGTACGCATTCATTCTATAAGTAATGTGAACAGTCACAGAGTGAAAACAGTTGACCAGATAAACAAAATGTGATAATTATAACATCTTTATTGGGATACAGTCTTTCTATAATCAGGGCTATTACTAAAACTTCATCACTTGTCATATTAAATCAGTGGTGCAGTGATTAGCATTATTGCATCACAGAAATAGATCCTCCAATTCAGTTCCCAGCTGTGGTACCATTTTTGCCAAGTCAATATGTCCTCTCAGTATCTGCATGGGTTTCTGCCATGTGCTTCATTTCCTCATGCATTACAACGACATGTCATAGGAGGACTGAATCTTCCAACTCTTCCACATGCGTACCTGTGTCCTGTGACACAAACACATGCAATCCAGAAATTCAGAATTAGTGTCTCTGTCTTGTACTCAGCAAGTGTCAAGACAGGTTCCTGCTTCCCCGCAATCATGAAGCAGATAAAATGAGTATCAGATAAAGAATGAAGGAAATTCTTCCAGTTTGGCAACAATATAATTTTTTTTTAACCTTAACTATCTTTCGGTCTTCTGAGAAGATTGTAAAAGATATATGCCAGTATTGTGTGGTGGCTTGTATTTGAGCTCTGAAATCTGCAACACAGTTTTAATCTTTATTTCTTAAATTGTACGTTTCTTTAGGGGCAGAAAAGGACAAAACAAAACATTCAAATTATTGCCCCAACACTCTACTTTAGATTGAGGACTTCCAGTTAATAAACTTACATTAAATTCTGCTTCACAACAACAGTAGTACAGCTGTGTAAGAACTTACCATAACAGCAGATGTCTTACTTATCACTGTTGCAGTATTCCTTACAAATGGAATATCCTGCTAAGGACAGCCACATATCTGGTCAACGTACCAAAGCCTGGGCTGCATTATACAAACATACATCCTACATTCAAAGCGCAAGTTTCTTAAGTAGCATTCAAGCGCCAAATCCTCAGAACTGAATTCTCCCAGAAGAACAAGAGCAGCCAAAGAGGAAGAAACAAGAAAAATAGGACACATGCTTCCAAAAAGGAAAAGTAGTCCCCTTGGCCAAAAAGGAAAAGAGAAAACATAACAGAGGGAAGGAGGTAGGGACAAAATACCGCAACAGTGATAAGTAGGACATATACTGCTATTCTAAGTTCTTACACAAACTGCCTTCCATAATCACTGTTGCAATACTTCTTACAATAGGGAGAGTGTTAGGGCTACTGAAAAGAACAGGAGGAGAAAGAAGGAATTGAGGAACGATCCAAACACTCATGGAGGGATGGACATAGCAAAACATGCTCTGGTCCTTGAAATCACATCCATCTTGTAATGCTTTGTAAAAGTATGCACAGAAGGTCAAGTAACAGCTTCCAAAATGGATCTAGCATCAAGACACTTAAAAATGCTCCAGAAGGGTCTAGTAGAATGAATACAAACAGAAGCAAGCAGTAAGCTGCTTGCCATGAAAAGAATAAAAGGAAATAGCTTTAGAAATCCAAGAAGAGATTGTTTGCTTAGAAACTACCAAATCCAATTTCTTGTCCCAAAAAGAAATACAAATTTTCTCATATTTCCTAATATCTTCAGTCTTGCACATATCTGAGCTGTCTATGCAAATACAAAGAATGGAGAATCCTCTCACTACCATTTCAAGAAGGAAGGAGGAAAGATGGATGGTCTGATTCAAGGACACATCACTGACCACTTTAGACATAAAAGTAAGATTGGTTTTAAGAGACACCCTGTCTCTGTGGAAAACAAAATGTCTTAAGGGCCCAAAGTTCAGAGACTCTCAAAAGAAATCAGAGGCATATGCAAGACAGTTTTCTAGATGCACAGTTTTATGGACGAATCAGGTTCAAATGGTGGATGAGTCATTTTTTCAGGCACAAAGTTAAGGTCTCAAGGAGGAAGAATGGGTTTTTTGGAGGCCTAATATGAAGGACACCCTTGAAATGCTATTTAAATTCAAACCTAAAGGAAAGTTGTGGATCCAATGTAGACAAGCAGAAATGGGTGACAAATGCACTTTAACAGAGGATTATGCCAGAACAGAGGTGAGCAACTCAAACAAATAAGAACAGTAGGAATACCCACCAAAGCAGAATGTGGTCCTTTGACTTGAAACCAAGAAAATCTAGTAGTGGTTTTCTGGCCTTCTGAAAAACCCAAAGCATGTCCTTACAAATCTGGTGATAAAAAAGGATCAAAACCCTGTCATCCAGAGAATCAATTGTAGGGTGAGCAGATGAGGGTGAATTACAGAGCCCTTGCCCTGTGTGAGTAAATCCA
Organism: Protopterus annectens; assembly: GCF_019279795.1. Taxonomy (NCBI): domain Eukaryota; kingdom Metazoa; phylum Chordata; order Ceratodontiformes; family Protopteridae; genus Protopterus; species Protopterus annectens. Next base: position 311,046,089 of record NC_056736.1, on the reverse strand, counting down.
TCCTATGGGGTAACTTATTATGACTGCTCCTAGCCAGGTAAAAAAAAGACAGGGGGGGAAACAATGCTGCCTGGGTCCAAAGGGATTCACCAACAAGATCTTGGGCCTGTTCCACATGACCTTGTGTAGGACCTTTGGCAACAGCGGAAGAGGGCAGAAATACATACAGAATCATCCCTTTCTAATAAAAAGGCATGTCATCCAACTTCCAAATCATAGGACTTTGCATTCTGGATCAGAACTTGAGAGTTGTCTGCTCTAAGGAAAGGCAAAGAGATCTACCTGAGGAGTACCCAAACAATATACAATATCCAGGAAAGTCTCTCTGTGAAATATCCACTTGTGATGGTCTGCCCTGGATCTGCTCAGATTGTCTGCTACAACACTGTGCTCTGAAGGCATACAGACTGTCTGAAAAAAACAACTGATGGCAGGCGGTAAAGTCTCGTGGTATGACAGCTAGTCTGCACAGATGGTAAGACTTTGTTCTCCCGTTTGTTTATGTACCACATAACAGTTGTGTTGTCTATGAAAACTCTAAGTGGACACAAAATCCAGATGTAATGCAGGGCCTGCATTTCCTTTATGTTGACATGCTCTTTCAGTTCCTGAGATGACAATAACCCCCCTGAATCCTGATATGATTGGAACCAGCCCCACAGGGTAGGTCTGAAGCATCCATAAACGGCTCCTGAGTGTGGGGTGGGTACCTAAAAAGAAGACCTGGATTGTGAGATATTTGTTGGATCCTCCACAGAAATTCCTTCATTAGGCAAGGCAGTAGAGGAATGAGAAAGTCCAGAGGGTGACAATACTGTACACAAACTGACTTCAGACAACCTGGAGCTTCCTCATATGAAGTCTGGCAAAAGGAACCATTGGAATTGTGGATTCCATGAACCTCAGAAACTCTCTTGCCGAGATCTCTTACAAAGGAAGAAAGGCCTGAAAGAAAGCTGCCAAAGAGAGAAGACCTCAAGATGAGGAAGAAAACCAATCATAGTAACAGTCTGAATCCTGCAATCCAAGAAAACCTGGTCCTCAGGAGTAGTGAGAACTGACTTCTTTAGACTGAGAGTGAAGCCTACACTGAGAAAAAGAAGCACTGTAAATTCTACATCCTGAAAGAGAATCTGCAGAGAAAGCGCCAGTATAAGCAGGTCATACAGACAGTACCAGTCTGCAAAACGCTATGACCAACACTAGATATTTTGTAAAAACCCTTGGTGCTGCAGGAAGGTCAAAAGGCAAAACAGAAAACAGACAATGTTAAGGAAGATACAGTTGTTGTTGTTTCTTTCGGCTTATCCCGGTTAGGGGTCGCCACAGCGGAACTAATGTTTGGTAGTGGATTTTTACGTGCCGAGTTAGCATCCCTGACACACAACCTTCAATGAAGGCATGCCCATTCACGCATGCCTCCACACAGACGATGCTCTAGCTGAGAATCGAATGTGACAACGTCTTGCTGTGAGATGACAACGCTACCGCAGCACCACTACCGCGGGACGTTAAGGAAGATACAGTGAACTGTAAAAATGTCCTAAAGAGAGGGTGACTTGGAATACAGAGATATGCATCCTTCACGTTGAAAAAACTAGAAGAACCTGAGGAAGATGCATACGTATCGAAGAAAACACAACACCACTGTGATAAAGTGAAGCTTGTAAACCAATAAATGTCCAAAAAAGAAAAAAAAACAGCTTCACAGCACCAAGTTATAAAAAAATTATAAAAATTTAATATCATATACCAAGACCAAGCTTTCAGACAAGGTCCTTCATCAGTGTTACAACATTACTTTCACATGCATACAATTTATATCATCCAAGAGCCATCACATGACACAATCAACCTATCAACAATAATCATTAAAATTTGATCATTAAAATTTAAAATCACATACATATAAATTCATCCTCATATAAAAAACAAAAATATGTAAAAATATATAAAATACACATACATATATATATATATATATTTTTTTTTTTCAAGATTTGATACATTGCTGCCTATGCTTTAGAATTGGTTTAAGGGAAACTTGTTTATTAATTCCTGGTAAAGAATCTGCATGAAGGCGAATAATCCAGTCATATTTCTTTGTATCCAACTTAGTATTTATATTACCCCTTCTCAGACTGGGTTCCATAACATCTATAACCCTAAATAAAAAGCTATGTGTAGATCGATTGTCATTTATGTGTTTAGTCAATGCATTTGTCAATATACCTCACCTAATATCCAATGTATGTTCAATAATTCTATTCTTAAGTTTTCTAGTAGATTTTCCTACAAAAAATGATGTACATAATTTACATGTAGCTAAATAAACCACTAATGTTGTATTGCATGTTGCCAAACATTTAAAATAATACATTTTCTTTGTTACAAGATGGATAAAGATATTAGAAGAGCAACAGCAGCAGTTAAAGCATGAAAATGTTCCTTTCCTATTAGAGGTAGAGGACGCTTTCTTATTTAGGGAAAAATCCTTATAGCATAAACGCTGTTTAAGATTGCTACAATTCTTACATGTAAAAAGGGGTCTCTCCAGTACAATACGATTCAAACCAGGTAGAGCTCTTAGTATACCCCAGTTCCTTCTTATAATATCCTCAATTGGCTTACTGCTCCTGCTGTATGTCATAGTATATCTCAGATGCCCAGATGCATCACTACTTCGTTCCCTGTTAGACCTATAACCATCATTTGAAAAATATGGTTGAACTTCATTCCCTCTTTTTCCCATCACATCCTCTCTAACTAGTTAGCTGGGTTACATCATACCCCCTCTTATTAAATTCATAAGTCATATCGATCATCTGCTTAGTACATATACTATCATCAGTATTAAGTCTATTAGCTCTCATATATTGGCTCTTTACAACCCCTCTAAAAACATGCCCAGCATGCATACTCTTCCTATGCAGGTATTTATTAGCATGTGCATCTTTTTTATATATATACTGGTAGTTATATGTTGCCCTTCCAGTTGAATTCTAACATCCAAATAATTTATATCCATCCTGGAGGATCTTATTTCAAAACTCAAGATAGTAGTCGTTTGATTCAGAAAACCTACAAAGTTTTTAAGTGTGTCTTCATTACCATGCCACACAATGAAGACATCTACAAAACGTTTGTAAAAAAGAATATTAGATTTATATATATTCTTATTTCCATCAAAAACAAAAACATCCTCCCAGTTACCAAGGGCAAGGTTAGCATACGTGTTGGCTACTGGACTACCCATAGCTACACCCAATTGTTGATGGTACAGCCACCTTTGTCCACTTCATTAATTATAATATTTCTATTCAACTGTAATCCGTGCAATGCTTGAATTTCATGTACAGATAAATTATACATTTTTAAAAATACACTGTCACTATATAACTCACTTATTTGTTTATCACATATACCATGAAAAGCTGTAAGAATGGGATCATTAATGGGTATAAAGGTACTTTGGTCTCTTAAGACCTACTGGAACATCACCTGAGTTTCCCTTAAAAATCTATTTCAAACTCAAATTACAAACAAACATTTTCAATTCAGTTAAAGCATCTATAATACTGCTAATATTTGAGGGAATAAATTTTATACCACGCTCAAGCAATGAAATGGCTGCTGACCCAAGTTCCATAGCAGATAAATTCACTATGGAACCATTTCCTAAGCGTACTATTTTATCAGCAACTGGCATGTCATTCATAACCACAGTTCCATCAGGGTATACTTCTGAGTTATTATAAAAATCATCATTTGCATCTACATGAAGAACTGACATTTCAGGAAATGCATTACTGTCCAAAGGCAAATCATTATTCACAATCTCATTATTGTCAATCTGTTCATTAGTACAAGCAACATCATCATGCAAACATGTTGAGGCTAAAGTAGCTTTATCAGTACTTAAAGTACTGTTCATAATTAAAATTTCATCAAAACATAGTTCTGAGTTGTTAGAAGAACCATTAATTTCATCCAGATGTGAAGCTGACATTTCAATAGTTGCATCTTTATCGAAGTTCATTCTATAATTCATAATAAATTCACTATTAATATCAGTAACTTCATGCGAACCTACAGAGGTTAGCATAACTGGTACACAAATGGCAGAACATTGCACCATCCTATTCATTACACCACAAGTATAATCAAAGTCATTGTCCAAAGCAGAAGATGCATATGTAAACAACACTGGAAAGACAACACTTTAAAGGAAGGAACTGGAAAAGCTCACCCAGACTCTGTCACAGCTTGCTGTGAGGGAAAGGAAAGTTTGTTTTTGATTTTTTGTATTACTTCATTTTTTTTTCTATTTTGTACACTGTGATTTGTTTTCCTTGTAGTCTGCTTTTAATTGCTTACTAAAACTTGAAAAGAGACCACATCTCTGTCTCTTGTGAGTCGCACAGAATGTTTTCCCACCCTCTCACCATGTTACTGTTGTGTTCTTAAACACCATTGTCTTTCTAGTTGCCTGTCCCTTATGTTAATTTGGCCATATATCTCCTTCCCTCTCTCCTTTCACTGGCTGGTGTGAATAAGCACAAAATCATCATTTTGTGAAATCACTCCCCTTCAACCATTTAAATTTATTGGCCAACCCACTGTATTCCATATACAGAAGTGCCCACCCCCTTTCAATCTATCTTCCTCTTTTAAAAATAGTGGCTCTCCACTTAGACAGCTAAAACTTAAGTTACCCACTTTCATATCTAACTGCTTAGTGAACACTGCAGTGTTTAGGATAAAACATTTTTTTTTCATCGTACCTTTAAACATCTGCTGCAAAACCAGCAGTTATTCAAGCACCCACATTCTGCTTCTCAGTAGTCATCTTGGGAATAGTGCTTCTCAGGAGCGGCCTTAGGTCAACTGGTGCCCTAGGCAAAAGAGTTACACGGTGCCCCCAACCACACCACTTGGTGTCCCCATCCTGGTCTTCTTACAGCAAATAAATATTGGAAAAGCGCCCCTGTTAGAGCAGCGCCCTAGGCAGCCGCCTAGTTGGCCTATGCCTAAGGCCGGCTATTTTCTCCTGGTGAGAGAAGGAGTACAGGGACATTATTTTACTGGAGACTGCTGATCACCAGAAAGTCTAATAACTGCTTTATAGGTGACTGCTTGGAATCTGTGTTTATATTCTGATCCGCGTGAGAGAAGGAAAAGAGTGCATTAATTCCTGACTGTTTCTGGTTGGAGAGTGTCTGTACTTAATGTTCCTGATTGGTCTGGTTGCTACTAAAGGCGTCAACCAGAAAAAGGCTACAAGCCTACAGACCCTTGCATCATCTGAGACAAGACTGTGAATCACCAAACAGGCTGTGGCCTGCCTCTCTTCTTGGGATTGGTGCTAACATTTTGCTTCTGGTGAAATAAGAAACAAAGGAGTATTGTATCCCAACAGAGTGATGCTGTGATGGGGCCAGCATTAGTAGAAGCCAGGTAATAGCCATTCATGTGACTCCCCTCTTCATCATTCTTGACAAGCTAATTCTTAGTTTTCAAAGCACAACTAAAATTTCTCTAACACCTAGTTGCACACAGGACAACTAGTTTGCAGTGACGAGCACTGTCCACCTAGTTGCAAACCAGACACTCTTGACAGTGATTGATATTCTCACTCCAACTGTCTAATCAATAAAAAAGGGTCTGTTGCCATGGATATGAACTTTCCTATGGTCTCTGTTACTGGCTTGGTAGATATGGACATCCTGAGGCAATGTAGAAATTGCCTCATGTTTGCTAACAACCACTTAATTCTCAAACATATGTTATGTGAGAGATGTACTTACACAATGTCACTGAAGGCAAAGCTCTCACATAAAAGTACTCCTAATATCACTACAATTTTCAGTAGTACACACGCTGCACCCATCACGCACAATTCAAAGCAGACATATCAACCCACATATGCTGAGGCACTTACATGTAACCTTCTTAAACCACGAAGACCTGCTAGATGAGGAACACATAACAAATACCCTCAGAAGCCTCAAATGCACTTTTTCAAAACAACACCCACATCACCACAGAGCTACATCTCATGGAGCCTCTACCTCTGAGCCCATAAGGCAAGCCACCACACAATCAAACATTCTAGTCATTGGAGACTCCTTTGTGAGACACACTGATGTCCCTCTCACCATGCTGAGTAAGGAGAAAGTTACGGTCAGTTGCTTATCAGGGGCTAGGATCCACAAGATCACTCATGCACTCAGGTCATTGGATCACAATTACCAATCACTCAGTCCATGCAGGAGTAAACTAACCTGAGACGTACCTACCTAAACTATATGAAGAGACACATCATGGAGCTCTCAGAATATGTGTCTCAGGCTAGTATGAGCCTAGCACAGAGCAGCATTTTACCTTCTCTAAACATGATGCCACAATACAAACAAAAGATGACTGACTTTAATAATTGGCTTAGTTGCTGGTGTCATTCTAAGGGGGTGCAATAACTGTCAGCATGGGAGGAGATGGTCAACATACAATGCTGCTTTGCCAGAGATGGTGTGCTCTACGCTTTCAAATATTAGCTAAAACATTGTCTTCCCCCACAGTGCCTTTTTTAGGCAATACCAAATTGAAAGTACTTCTGACATAGCAAATCAAAACCAAGAAAACCTAAAGGTACCACTGCTCAGTGCTAGGAGTCTAAACAGAAAACTCCACTCCCTAGAAGCTTGCTTTACCCTAGAGAATGCCAACATCTGTGTGGTCACAAGAGACATGGTTTAAAGCTGCTGACAGCCCACCAACAGTGCAAGGTTATAATGCCTTTCACACATTTAGGCCAGCTACTTCACAGGCAGGGACTAAAGGTGGAGGTGTCTCTATCTACATCAAAAATAAATATACTTCAAGGCTGGTCAAACAGGACAATGCACTTCAGCTGCTCCATGTTCAAATGACCATAGGTAAAATACAATACCACTTCCTTGCAAGCTATAGGTCCCCCTCTATGACCCAGGAAACCCATACCATGTATTTAAACTTATTACAAACACTAACCATCCAACCCAATACCATTTTCATGGTGACTTTAATTATTCCACTATTAACTGAGAATCCTGCATGACACCAAAAGTACATGCAAAGAGATTCCTGGATTTTGTAAACACCAACTCCCTGGACCAGATAGTCAATACACCAACCAGGTGTGCAACCATACTGGATCTAGTCCTCACTAATATGGGAGACTACAGCACACTCCCTACTGTAATGCCTTCCCTGGTAAGGTCAGATCACAAAATAGTCTCCTTTGACGTAAAAAAAACAAAAAAACAACTTGTTATTAAGTGAGAACCCGGCAAAATTTCAAGCCCCCATAAACCCCGAGAACACTTCTGCCTGTACAGAACTGTTCACAGAAACCTTGTACAAGCATGTTAATAGCTGCACAGAGGCAGCTGTATCCACCAAGAAGGATGACAGAACTAACTCAAAAAACAAGCCACCCTGGTGGAATCACAAAATCAATACGCTATAAAACAGGAGGAAAAAAAATCATGGCAAAAATTAGGAGGTGCAGCACCCAGCAGGATAAAAGCACTCTCCTAAGCTGCCATCTAAGCTCCAGGATTTCAAGAAAAATATCACGGGGACCACCTCTAGGGTCAACATCAACATTATCAAATTATAAAACAGAAAAATTAAATGAATGCAAAGGAAAACCCTTTATATGTCTATAAAGGGCATTTCGCTCATCTTTTTTTTACTAATGTAAATTTGTTGTTTTAGATAATGTTGATGTTGACCCAAGAGGTGGTCACCGTGATATTTTTCTTGAATTCCTGAAGCTTAGATGGCAGCTTAGGTGTAATGCTGCATGTTCTCCAGATCTCAATGATGTCATTTCCATTGCTAGTCTCCTCAAGCCTAAATCTATGTTTGCCATTTAAATTTTTAAACATATATATTTTTTATACATTTGTATTTTATGTGTACTTCTCATGTTGTTTTTTACATGTACTTAGGAGACTTATATATTCAATTTATTATATATATATATATATATATATATATATATATATATATATATATATATATACATGTTTATATATTTTTTTTATGGTTTACAAGAAATACTTAACATATATGGGACATTTATTGTGTATGTTTTCATTTTTGTATTTTTTTTATAAGCATTAGGCATTTCATTTTAATGTTGTCTTTATGCATTTAGCATCAATTACTCAATGAATTCATTATTTGGTGCTACTGATCTTAATTGGGTGGGTATTTACATGCTTGTTCAGTGTCTGGTTTGTATTCTGAGGAAGTCCAGCCATTTGGCAGATGAAAGCGCTAAATAAACTGTTTTTCCTACTTTGTTGGTGTTTTTCACAGTTGCCTTTTATATTTTTTCTTCTTGAAAGAGAACTTTATTTTTGCTAAGTTAACTGCATCTAGGATCAGACATTTGAACAGTTATCCCTATTCCTAATCTTGTACTTTGTTTTGCAGACTGTAGAGGCTGCAGGTTTGGGTACCAGATCAGAGTTTCACAGATTTCACTATCATGCTTTCTTTTTTTACAGGAACAAATCCTCTCTGAATCTCTGTCTTATATCTATAAGGGAACATGGTGTTTCTTCCCTTCCAAAGATCTGCGGAATCCCGTTAGGCCATTCCGAGGTTACCAGCTGCAGTACTCCTTTCCCATCCTGAGAAGACATCAGCTCAGCCTCAGTAATTAGGACGGTCCATAGAGATTCATGCAATAACAGAAGTAAATAGGATACATTACTCTGGAGCCAAATTAATAACAGATAAAGTCCTACCGCAAAAACACAGGGTAGTAAGGGAATGGACAGGGAGAAATCAAATACTACCATGGAAGTATCGAACCGAGAAAACTATAAGGCAATTAAGACAAGAACTATCACTGTTAGAGTACAGAAGAGGGAACAGAGCAACAAAAATACTCAGAAAGATAGACGTGATAAAAGCAATGTGCAGTATTATAACGGATCAAGAATTATCATGCACTATCGCAAATAATAAACTAAAAAAATATCAGCACAGGTGGAAAAACGTACAAAATAAGCAATTTATTGATGACCCAAAAAGTTTTATAGAGAATTGGGAAACAAAGTAAAAGGAATTGAAAGGCCATCAAAAAAAATGAAAAAATAGATATATTTTGGAGAAGTATTTATGAAGATCCTTTGGAACATAAAGATGTTAAATGGAAAGAAGAAATAAAAGAAAGAATGAGAAGTTTAAATGTACAGAATATGAAATGGGATGAAGTAATGGCCAGAAAGATTGAAACAAAGTTAAGAAAAGCCTCTAAATGGAAAGCCCCAGGCCCAGATGCAGTACCTAACTTCTGACTAAAACTATTAACATCTTTGCACGAAGATTTAGCCATGAGTACAAACTATTTATATGCATCACCCCAAACACGCAGCAGCCTGGCTAACAACATGAAAGCAATGCTCCTACTTAACAGTGAACCTGCAAGCTGCCCTAAAATTATAGACCAATAACTTGCCTTCCAACAATGTATAAACTATACACTGGAATTGATGCTGATAGAATTCAGTCATTTAGAAGACAACTCAATCATGGCAACAGAACAAAACGGTAATAAAAGAAAGTCATATGGAACAAAGGATCATTTGTTGTTAAAGTCATAGTGGAGAACTGCAAAAAGGGGAAGAATCTAAGTATGGCATGAATAGACTACAAAAAAGCATCTGACAGTACTCCACATTCATGGAGAAAAGAGTGCTTAAAAATGTATAAGATAACACCCTACACTGATGAACTAAATCACAGTGATCATGAAACAGTGGCAAACCACTTTGCAGTTAAGCCATGATAAAGGACAAAGTATTATTCCAGGGATAAAAATCCAAAGGGGGATTCCAGGGTGACTCCCAGTCAATGCTGCTCTTTTGCCTTGCCCTTAATCCATTCAGTTGTCTGCTTAACAGATTAGGTCATGGCTTTAATTTGGCTGCTCCCAGAAAGCAACAAAGTGTAAAGACTTCTCATCTTCTCTTTGTCGATAATTTAAAACTGTATACCTCATCAGATGAGGAACTGAAAGCACAACTGCAAATAGTCAAAAGTTTTTCAGATGATATAAAAATGTAATTTGGTTTTGACAAGTGTGCAAAAACAACCTTTAAAGCAGGAAAGCTGCAGCACCAAGAAAACATCAGTTTGGGACAAGAATGTGATACAAAAGAACTTGAGTAAGAGGGAGTATATAAATATTTGGGAATTGATAGAGGATCAACAATAAAATATGAACAAATGGTAATAAGACTCAGTAAGGAATATTTTAGAAGAATTAAATTAATCCTGAAAACAGAGCTGACATCTAGGAACAAAGTTCAAGCTATAAACCAATTTTTGCTCTTCCTGTCCTAACTTAAAGTTTTGGAGTGACTCACTGGCCCCAAAATGTGTTAGATTAGACAGGAAAACAAGAAGGATGCTTGATGCTCATCAAATGATTTATATAAATCAGTGCATACCAAGATTATATATTCCCCGTTCCGAAGTAGGTATGGGCCTCCTTGAAACTGATTACACATATATAGATCTGCAATCGTGGGACTGCATATATATCTGCTGACCTTACAAGACCCAAACATAGTGAAAGTTTTGAAACATGAGGAGAATAAATCTAAGATGACTTCCCTTCTTAGTCTAGCAGAAGCACATTGGCGTCAAGTGGGAATGGAAATCAAACCAGAAGTAGATAAAAATCAGGCAGCAACTGAATGTGCCAAAAAAAACAAAAAACAAAAGAAAGACTATAAGGTGAAGGATCAGATAAGCAGGCAAGAAAATGCATAAATACAGTTAAGTATAAAAAACTCCTGGAACAACCTCTTGATAAGGATCAACCGCAGGAATGGTTAAGGAGAGACAAATTCAAACCAAAATATGAAAGGTTATTATTGGTGGCCCAAGATAATGGACTATGTATAAATTGGCTTACAAAGTCCATTGAACATGTGTGAGAAACAGACAAATGTAGGTTTTGTAAAATAGAATTGGAAACAGTTGTACACCTTGTTGCTGGCTGTGACATACTAATGGCAGAAGGACTGTATACTGAAAGGCATAATAACATGGCAAAACTGTTGCACTGGGGATTGTGCAAACATTATAACACTGAAACAGCTGAAAAAACACTGGAAACACGAGCCACAAAGCATCATAGAAAATTATGAAGTCTGCATCACATGGGATCATCCATTGCCAACAGTTCAAAAGACAGATGCAAGAAAACCAGATATAGTGGTTCATGAAAACAATAAAAAAGTAGCATTGATCACTAAAATCACTACACCCAGTGACTACAGTGTATTGGGTACAGAGACACAATCATAAAATATCAGGATTTGCAGGCAGAAAAGAGAGCAATGTGGAAGAAAGATACCCAGACAGTTCCAATAGTAGTAGGAGCAACAGGTCTTATTAAAAAAAAGAATCTACAATCTTATTTAAATATGTTACCGATACATGCAACTACGTACAAACTGCAGAAGTAGTCTACTGAGCACATTGCGGGTGCTGCGAAGAGCACTTCTGGCTAACATCAAAGATTGAAACAATACTAATTTCATGAACTTTAATCATACTTTGATATAGGAATGGGTTCCATTCCCATCATGGTATTAGAAACCCAAAAGATTTGGAGAAATTAAAAAGATGAATGTCATGCTTCATGCCAGACTCCAACTATGTCATGACAGAGGCAAGCAGGCAGGCATCAGACCTGGGTGTCTTCATTTGACCATACAGAATGCCTGGCAGAGGATGGATGGAAGTCTCAGATCGTAATTTCTGTTTCAATGGTTGCAGTCCACACAGGTGGATTCAAAAGCCTTGGTCCCTTCAGCAAGTAATTTTTACCTCTTGTTCTTTAAACAGACAGAAAAGGAAGAAAGATGGCTACGTAGGGTCTTAAGAATAAATGCCTTGACAAATATCACAATGCTTGTTGCTTGTGATCCACACCCAAACAAAAAAGTCATTTCTAATGTCTGTCCTTATGGGAGTTTGTCTCCCACACTCGCATTTCCCCTTGCTGGATGACATGTACTATCAATAAAACCAACAAGGGAAAAAAAGAGAGAGTCCCCCACAGGGTACTTGTCTGTCCTAGGCTCAGACAGATGTAAAACATTTATGATCTGTAGACTGAATTCAAAAAGCTGCATTCAGACAGATGTCAAATAACTTCTTAGGATTTGGCATTTGTATGTCATTCATGTTACAAAGACATACATCTGGAGCGGTTCTCCCCAGGTCTCCGCTGAAAACTGGCTTTGTTCCAAGTCGGAATTTCCTGGAAAACAAATGTTAAATAAATAAATAAAAAATGTACCTTATGCCTTGGATATAGGACATTTATCTGACGTATGGCACAAGGAAGGGCCCAAGCTTTAGTAAGCTGGCCAGACATAAGCTAGCCTCTCAGGATAACCCCATTGTAAGGAGTTCTGCAACAGTGATTAAAAGAGAACATCAATCCAAAGTACTAGTCTTTTTCCAAATCACTTGTCCTGATAAGGGCTGCAGTGGTAGGAGCAAAGCAGAAAAGTCCAGAATAGCCAAAGCATCCTGCTTCAGCTCATCCTTTTGAATCCCCCAGACATTCCCAGGTAAGCTGAGAAATCCCTCCATGTCCTAGGACTTCTTCAGGGTCCCCATTAAAGTGGACTGTGCATCACAAGCTGCCCAAAAGTCAGCCTCACAAGATGCTCACACCACATCAACTGGCTTCACTCAACAGGAAAGAGCAGTTGCAGCACTCCAAAATCCTTCCAGACAACACAAAGCTACTCACTATGTAAAGAGTGTAGGACTCAAGTAATTTACCCAATCATTGCTCCAGTGTCACCCATGAAAAGGGAACTTGTATCCAGTGGGTTTCCTCATTATCAAATAAATAAAATGAATATAAAATAAAGAATGAACCCAGCTGCCCTATGAAGACACTTCATTTCTGCTGATTGAATCCATGATCTCATCCTTTCAGTCACTACCAGAACCTCATGAACATAGGAGGGAGATGGGGAGAGCTTTGTCATGCGACTTAATTCTCACTTCCCCACAGAAGCCTGGTATAACGCTTGTGGAGTTGCTACCTCTGTGCCCATCCAGTGGTAATTACTTGCTCTCCTCCACTTTCACTTACTGTTAAGACCCAAAATAGTTAAACTCTTCTATTTGAGGTATCTATTCTCCTTCACTTGCAGAAAACAAGTCCTTGTCTTCTAGGAGAGAACCATTACCTCTAATTTTGAGGTGCTGATTTTCACCCCAACTTCTTTTCACACTTGGAAGCAATTCATTATAGTGCACACCAGGTAGCTGCACTGCTGATACTGCACTGCAGCATAAGGGAGTGCTACACTTCTTAGTGTCGTTCTTCAGGTGAGACGTTACACCAAAGTCCCATATCTTTGAGTTGGAAGTGGTAATTCAAGGGGATGTAAAATATCCCATGGAAAAAAATAGTAGGGGAAGTTCCCTGAAGCCCTGACCAAACTTCTTCAAGTATTATAAATACCACCTTGGGTCTCAGCCCTGAAAATAAGCCACTAATCTAGTGGGACTAACCCAGACAACAAAGGATAAATAAAATAAAAATGGCCACTTGAAGCTAAGGGAAAAAACAAATGTATATTATAAATTATCAGCCTTCACATTACTAAACTAGCTGTTCTAAAATATTGGCTGAGTCTTAACATCCGGTCAATGAAAACCACAAACAGGATACCTGGCAGTGAATGCAGAGGATCAAGGCTGTTAATGAGATGCTTCTTGTAGTGCCAGGTTCGAGTTCTTCAGCTTTCATTTCCCTGCTAAGCACGTGAGCAAGTCAAGTAACCAGACAGTGCTCTGCAGAAACTGGGGTGGCTCCTCAGAAATCTCTTTGCCCACATACTTATTAACTACCTACGAAAACTCCTATGGAAGGACACACAATAAGTCCTTGGAGGAGTCATATTCATACATAGAATGCATTTGACTTGATGATGAGAATATGAGCAAGTGTCAAGCTGGAAATGCACAAAGAAATGACAAGCAACAGTGACCATTGGACCCTATGCTGCACTTCTAACAATACAATTCAGGATAAACAATCATATAGCATCCAAAGTCTAAAAGGCATTCAGACAGTCCCATGACTTCTCCAATGTCCAATCCAGAGATACTGTCGCAGCCTTTGGTGTAGCATTAAAGAGGTGTGTCAACCAGAAGACCCCGCTAATGTCCAATACTTTTAACTTTTCTAACTGGATAACACCACATCTGCAGCCTTACCACAATGGAACTAGCAAAATGGATCTAATTCCTCAATCTGCAAAATGAATCCATTTCCTCAGTCTGCTTCTGGCACTGCCTCCTCAGAGGAAGGTTTGCCCACAGAATTCAAGAGCTCTACAAAGTGCTCCATTCACCCATTGACAAGATGTTATCCAACCAGCAACTCCCACCCGAGTCACTGGACATTCTTCCAGAAACTCTGAGGATACCTGAAAAATCTTTCCAGACCCTCGTCAAACCCCTTCTACCCCTACATCATCACTTTTTTGACTGCTGCACCTTCTGATTTCCTGATTTTGTAATACCTAATCAGTCAGATCTGAAAACAACCCCACAATACAACATGGAAACCTCTTTAACCTGACAGCATCCATCATCTCCAGAGCCCACAACCTGATCCTAGGGTTACTACTAGCCTCTTTTCTCCATAAATCCTTGCCATCACCGCAATTACAGAGGCCTTTGTGATAAACTGAAATGCTGCCAGCCCAGCTTGCTGGAATTTTGTAAATAATTATGTCACTCGAAAATATTAATATGATTTATAAAGAAATGCGACACTGCCAGCCCAGCTATCTGGAATTTTGTAAATACTCATATGACATTTGTGAATATTAATATGATCCATAGGCTTGTCTTACAAATACAAAAAAACTATATGCTGTGTGTATATTAAACTGCTGGTGCAGAAGAGTGTGTTAAACTATATGTTATGTTCTGAGATTCAAGAATGTGACCACAGTGTACCCTACTGGAAAAGAACAGAGTTAACTTGCAAACTCTAAGAAAAGAAGTGAATAGTTTTATGATGGTGTTCATCTCAGCTAGGGGAGACAATGTCTACATCTAGCAGTTCTTTCTATTGCCTGGAAACTGAAATAATTACAGGTTTCAAATGTAAAAGTGTTTAACTGTTTTAAGATTTCCAGTTCCAAGCAAACTTCTGAGAGATGAGTATTTCTGACACAGAGGTGCTAAAGTTTCTGTTATCCTGGGAACTGAAGGCAGAGGTGACAAAGAATGATGTAATCTGAGATAACCCAGCAGTAATGTTTGACAGCAATTTAAGAACTATCTCAGAGAGTGACTCTGTGCATTTTGTATTTGTCTTTGGATCTTGACAACATCCTCTCATCAGCACTTGTCTTGCTCTCTAAGTAAGTCATTTAGGGCATAGTATCGCTTAGATATAGATAGGAATACAGTAAATATTAGTTTAGATGTCTTCTGTATTTATGTGATACTGTCCTGCAATGTTGTTTTAAAGTATTTCCTGTGATTCTGAACTCTGTTGTCACTGTGTTGAGTTATCGAGTATCGTCTTGTGCTTTTATTATTTATTATTAAATATATTTAAACATTTTAATTGTGGCTGGTTTGTTTAGAGCTATTTAAGCTCTTAGAGTACTTGCATATGTATTTGGTGACACTGTACAGGCCTCTCTTAAATAGCCTTGCTGTTGGTCAAACTTACCATTTGGATAATACTAACATTGCACAGTAGAATTGGTCACCCTTTGGGAAGGGCCTTATAGTAGCTAATAAGTTAGGGTGGTTAGTAGCAGTGATTTCTACCTTATAGTCTGGGCAGAAGGGGGCATAGCTAGTGAACCTGTGCCAACCTTCCCCAGGAGTGTGTGTGTTTATATATAAATCAAATCTCAAAGTGTATATATGTGTGTCAGCTACTTGGGCAGGGACACGAAGCACTGGTTGGACAGAGAGGGTGCTGGATGCTTTGGCTTGACTACTCGGCTGAGATCATAACCCTATAGCTGTGCCAGTGGGGTGTCTTATTGGGGATCTGGAGAGAGAGGGAGAAACCAGCCCCAAACTGACTGTGATCTCTGTCTGCTTTTAAAGGAAATTGTACTTTACTGTGTGTGTACTTGTCATCCTCCCAATGTGCATGTCCCATGAGGATTGAGGCTCCTTGATTACTGGGTCAGTGCAGGGTGTCACAGCCTTGAATATCATCCATTCAAGTTCTACATCTTTGAGTTCCCCAAGCACACTGCAGAGAATGTTCAAGCTGAACTCACTGGTCACAGAAGCATCAGATGGGCAATGCTGGAATACCCCCATGATATATTTGGGTTTCCTAGATCTCATCAACTGCTGCTCCAACCGTATAACTCATCTCATCAATAAATGCTGATCAATTGACAACTCTGCATCCTTCTTGAATTGAGTGTTTGCAGATACAGCTTCAGGTTTGTTGACACAAGTATAAAGTCAGTTGCTGACCCTTGGTCCAAGGTGACTGTCTATGAGCATCAGTGTTTTTGAACACAGTTTTACATAAACAGCAGAAAGAAAAAGACCAAAATGATGCACCACTCAGATTCAAATCAAGGAAAACTTTCTTCCGAAACAAGTCCCTCCAAATACACCCATCACTCCCTACCCGAGTGCTGACACATTACAGTGAAACTGCAAAATGTGTACATGGTACCCTATCAAGCACTGCACTCATGGTCTCTAAGAAGGATGAATACTAGAAAAAATTCTAGGTGCCCATACAAAGAAGAGTTTTTTTTTTTTATTTCTGCAACTAATCTATCCAGAAAACTCCATCACAAATCGCTGAAGCTTTCAACACCCATCTTATAGACAGCATAGCCTGCCTACTGACAGACCCCACCAACTCCAGCACCCCTAACATCCCCAGCAATAATCACTAACCACTTTCCCAAACCCTACCACCACAAACTCCCATCTCCCCCCGATCTGCCTATAACACCTCCTCAACCAGCTCCCAGCCTTCCAAGCTCTCTATTCAACCAGTATCCACAAACTACAATCACAAACTCTGACACAAGCTAAAACACTGCTCTCTTTCTGCTGACAAACTCCCCTCAGAATACCTGAAACTTGATGCCGATGCCATTGCATATCCCATTAGCATACTGATCAACAGATCCATCAAAGAATCCTATGCCCCAACCCTCTGGAAAAAATCTGTTATAACCCCTGTACACAAAGATGGAAAATCAAGCAAGCTTACAAACTACAGACCCATCGCCATTCTATTCCCCCTTTCAAAAATACTAGAGAAATGCATACACAAACAACTACATGATCACCTCATAACTAATAACCTACTTACTCAAACTCAACATGGTTTTAGACTTTGACATAGTACATCAAACTACACTAGTCTTCTTCACAGAAAAAAAAATAAACAAGGCAAGATACACTGGCCAATGCACCTATGCACTATCCCTCAATCTCTCCAAAGCCTTTGATACAGTCTCTCACTCAAACCTCTTACAGCAACTGTCCACTTTACAACACTCTCTATCATCTCAATAATGGATCAACAGCTATCTACAAAAAGGCAACAATCTGTAAAATGGCAAGGTGGTTTCTCACAGTTCCTCCCAAACAAAACTGGGGTACCCGAAAGGATCTAAGGATCTATTCTTGGACCCTTTCTCTTTAACATCCTTACAAACAACCTGTACTCTGCCTCTTCCACTAGCTCCCTGATGTATTACACCAACAACTCTACCATCATCTCTTCCTCTCAATTTTGAAAAACTCGGGTAAATAACCCAAGCTGCTTTCACCTGCATAGAAACCTGGCTCAACAGCGCTCAATTACTACTCAACCCCAACAAAACAAAACTCCTCTTATTTACACCAAAAACCCCTCCAAATGAATTGAAAATATACTCATTAAACAAAACAGAAACAGAAGTAGTTTCGCAAGCAAAATTATTAGACATAACTATAGACAACAAACTTACTTTTGAGCAACATATAAACAATGTAACCAAAAAAACAACTGCAAACTAGGTATGCTCTATCGCCACAAAAGATGTATGAACACAGCCACCAAATTGACACTGGCTACCACCTACCTACCTCCCTCCTTACCGTATGGTTCCCCTATACTTACAAACCTCCAAATAACACTAAAAAAACAAACTAGAATCTTGCTTCAATAAGCTTGCTAAATTTGCAACCTCTGCACCTTTCTACAAACATCACTGTACAGCACTTACAAAACTCAGCTGGCTTGAATTCCCTCAACATCTCAACTACCTTCAACTAACTTATGCCCACAAAATTATATTTAAACCTGAAAACTGCCCCAACATAAAATCCACTCTCCAAAGCAATACGCCAACTAGGATCCTACAACTTCTAAGTCTACAGACCAAACAAAAAAGCAGGCCAATGCTTATATTCTCACCATGTAGTCAAATTGTGGAATGCCGTACTTCTGGAAATTAAGAGCCACATCAAATCTTACTAAATTAAAATACATTCTAAAAACTTCCTTTTCAGCAAACGTATTTGTCAATGCACCAAGCCACCCTAATATATTTACCCACATCCCACCTGACCCCCCCACCCACACCTTCAGTATTGTTTCCTTTGCATGCCTACTCTAGTCCCCCTTTTTTACACTTTCTACCTGTGCCCACTCTAGATCATGTTCGCTCTTCTTTTTATTTTGTCTCTCTCACCTCATGTACTAGTTTCAATACTCTTCCACCTAAACTCCAAAGACTTGGGACCGCCCCCAAACTCCTCCACTACTCTCTCTTTTTAACCCTTAATAACTATACTTTACTCCTCTTCCTCTATCCCCTCTGCTCCTTCTTTTTACCCCTTTTAACTATATCAAGCCTCTCCTCTATCTTCCTCTTTACAAAAATCCCTCCTCCTCTTTCCTTTTCTGACACCACCTCTTCATCATTTTACCTACTACCCATTCTGTTTTTCTATTTTACGCTACCAAGCATATAACTATCTATGGCATTTGTCTTCTTCCTTCAGTCCCTTTTTCCTGGCTCACCTAACCCTTCACCAAATTACCACTCTTGCATACTCAATTTCCAATGTCTACTTTAAACACATCAATGCACCACTGCCTACCTTGTAAAATTTTTCTGGCCTCAAGGCCACTGTTGGCAACTTGACATTTTAACTCGCACAATACTCGCATCTTGAAATTGAAAATTCAATCTTTGCTAAACTTCTGTATATAATTTTACTTGAATGTACTAATTGCTTTAGTTTAATAATCTTTCAATCTGTACAAAATATCGTATCTCCTTTTTGTAATTATCTAACATTTTTCATTTCTCTTTGTAATGGAGCTTTTCTCCATGGGCCTCCAGTGAAAATGGGCTTTTGACACAGATGGACTTTCCTTGTTACCAAATGTCAAATAAATATATAATACATTTTGGTATCATTGAAGGGAACCTACCACTTACTAGTATAAGCTCCAACTGAATAGCACCTGGCTGGAGAGGTGAGAGTTTTTCTTTCTGAAACTTGCAGTTGCACTAAAGTGACCGTTTCATTTACTGGTAAAAACTCCAACTGAACTTCACTCACTTGGATGAGTTGTGAGTCATCCCTACACCCACCCGTAACCTTCCACGGGATCAACTCTAGATCAAAGCAGCAGATGAATATTCATTTTGTTTTGCTCTGCATTCTCTATTCACTTTAAATTAGTGGCAAGGTCACAACACATTAGAGGAAAGATGATGCCCACCTTATTTCTCACTGTTGATGGGGGAAAATCCATCTGGGTGCAGACCATTTTCAGCAGTGGCCCAGAGAAAAAAGCTCCAGCAAATCCACAAAACAAATAGCATCAGGATTATGTGATATAGGGACTTAAACCTTGCTTGCAACACAAAAAGGGCAAATTGGAGGGACTGGTATGTTTCTCAGTATACTAGGCTAATGTCCACAGGTGCCTTTTTAAGTCTAGTCATGTATCAGACGGTCAAACATTAACAAGTTCGCTCTGTCGATTAGGGATATGAATGCCAAATCAGTGGTGAATTTCCAATTCCCAATCCACTGGCCCAAGTTACGATGTAGTTGAGCTGAACTGGGATAAGGAAAGAATTCTACTTCACATGGTCCAGGGATCAGACAGTTTCCAAGACACAAACCTGCCCATTAAGCAAGTTCTACTTATGTTATTTGTTTTGCAGATACACAGAAGGTTTATCACAGCAAGGTATCCAAGGATTCCTTGTAGGATGATCACCCCTCAACAGTCTGTAGGAGACAGACAGTTCCCAAGACACAAACCTGCCCATTAAGCAAGTTCTACTTATGCTATTTGTTTTGCAGATACACAGAAGGTTCATCACAGCAAGATATCCAAGGATTCCTTGTAGGATGATCACCCCTCAACAGTCTGTAGGAGACAGAGTACAGAGATAGAGCTTTGAGGCAATCCATGTAGAACATTTTGTTTACACCCTTTATCTTTTTGTGAGGAAATTCTGTGGATATTCCAGTTGCTGCATGTGCCTAGTCAGGTACACATGAAGGGGGCACTGCAGTCGATGACTGGTCTGACTACAGTAGAACAATGTCTTCCTGGGATCTACATGCCATACACTTGCTTATAAGCTGTGCAATATAAAATGATTTCCTTACTACCACACAGACATGGTAGTCAAAGTCTAGGTTACTGCCTACATGCATTACCAAATCCCTGACTAAATGGTCTTCTCTTAGGTAAGTGTCATCAGTGAGATAGCTTCCATGTGTAGCAGACTTCCTGTAGGATGCTATTATGCATATCTTGGCACTCAGTTTTAGACCATGGCTCTGACACCAGTAATTTGTCAGGATTAGCTCTTCTTTAAGTATATTAGTGTCTTGGGGAATTCTCTGACTGCACCTAGTTTTCAGTCGTCTGCAATACTGGTCAGCCAGAGGCTTTTGACTTCTGCTTTACTTTAGAGAAGTAGATTCCAAAAAGGAGCAAACCCAGAAAGCACAGAGCTGTAAGGGAATCTGCTAGTGCATGGCCTCTCTGTGGAGGTGAAATCCCCTAACTTAACTTCTTGAGAGATTTTTGACAGACACCCAGCTATCTAGTGGGTGACATAGGGGTTTATGTTCAATTCTCTGTGTTTGTCCAGAATGCCAGAGTAGGGTATTGTATCCAATGCCATGATCTCATCAAGGTAAGCAATATGCATCATTCTGCACTTGCTCATTGCTTTGGTGACCTTCTCGAAGAAGTCCACCAGGTTGAGAAGGCATGCTCTGCCCTTGATGAAACCAATCTGGATTGGATCCAGTGTCTGAATATTACCTATGTCATTGTTAATCATTTCCATGATAATTCTTTCCAAGACACTTGTCAAATTCATGAGTTTATAGTTACCTGCGATCATAGATGGCTCAGCTTGTGTACAGGAATGACTGTGGCAGTTCTCCCATTCAAGTGGCATGAAGTCTGCCTGGAGGTTATGGATAAATTGTAACTCTAGTGGTCCTGAAAGGTTGTGTTTCATGCTATTTAGGAGGCATCTTGGCATATTATCAGGGCCCATTGATGCAGTATTCTTGGCCTTGGACAGCGCATCGAGGACCTGCTCCCTAATTACACTTGAGGTGGTTGTATCCAACAGTATTTCCCGAGGAGTGGCTGGGAGTGGGAAAGGGGTAAGAGTTTCATTTGTCAGCCAGTAAATTTGCCATATCTTCTAGCTCAGTAAAGTGGCTCCTTTTACAATTACTTCTGTACATTGTTGTGTACTGCCTTTAAGGACATAGCTAAAGAAAGCCTTATGGTTGTCTTTGGCCTGGGAGGCTATTTTTCCCTAACTTTGGCCTTGGTAGACTTGATCTGCCCTGTGGTTGCTTGTTTAGATTGACGTGAGAGCTTTTATCCAGCTTGGCATTACACTTCCTAATTTTTGCCATTGCTTTCTTCCTTTTGTTATACAACCTATTGATGTATGGATTTCACCAGGATGGCTTGTTTTTTAGCATTTCTTCTGTACTTATTCCTGGTAGGCACTGCTGTCCCTATGCATCTGAATGAACATGGTCTCTAGGCACAATTCTATATAAGCAGCAGTGTTCTCAGGGTTGGACGGGGGACTCAAAACTTTGACAGGTTATCACTTAATAGTAGGAAGTTTGTCTTATAATGGTTAGTAGGAGTTCCAGATTTTATTTTTATTAATAGACAGTCTTATGGTCCAACACACAGGGTGGAGCATTCACCCATGTTAGTGAAGACTAGATCCAGTATGTCTGCACCCTTAGTGGGTGAATGGACTATCTGGTCCAGGGTGATTATGCTAACAATGTCCAGGAATCTCTGGGCCTGCAAGTTTGGGGTTGTGTACGGTTAACAGTTTACAGTGGGGTAGTTAAACTTACCTGTGAATATGGTATTGAGTTGAAAGGTGGGAGTCTCCATTAAGTTTGTGTGTTTGTATGTTATGGGTTTCCTGGGTCACAGAGGGGGACCTATGGCTTACAACGATATGGTACAGGACTTTGCCTATGGCAATTTGGATGTGGATAAGCTCAAGTGCATTATCCAGTTTGACCAGCCTTAAGGTATACTTGTTTTTGATGTAAATTGAGTCACCTCCATCTTTAGTCCCTGCATGTGCAGCAGCTGGTCTAAATGTGTGGAAGGCATTGTAGCCCAGCACTGCCGGAGTCCTCTTTGTGGCTTTAAACCACAACAGGGTAACTGCACAAATGTCTATGCTTTCCAAGGTAAGAAGAGCTTGGAAGGTGTGGGGTTTCTAGTACAGACTCCTGGCAATGAGGAGTAACACCTTTAGGGTTTTCTAGGGCTGGTTTTGCCATGTCAGAAGGTTTGTCAGTTTTGCATTGTCAAGGCACAATGAGGGATGATGATGTTTTAGCCAATATTCAAAAGCCTAGAGGGGACAGGTGCAGACCATCCCTGGCAAAGTAGCATGGCCTGTTGACTACATACTCCCATGCTGACAAATATTGTATGACCTTGGGGAGTGACCACCAAAACTAAGCCAATTATTAAAGTCAAGCATCTTCTTTTCATGTTGTGACTCCATCTATGGAGAAGACAGAATGCTCCTCAGTGTTACCCTCACACTGGCCTGAAACACATAATCAAAGAGCTCCTTCATGTCTCTCTTCATATAGTCCAGAAAAGTATGTCTCATGTCATTTACAACCACATGGACTACAATGGAGTCATACTTGCACTTGAGAATCACTGACATGAGTGCATGTGTGATCTGGTGGATCCTGGCCTCTAAAAAGCAACTGATTGTGGCTTTTTCCTTACTTTGCCTGGGTGAGTGGGAAGGCTTTTTCCTTACTTTGCCTGGGTGAGTGGCAAATCTGTCTGTATCACAATGGAGTCTTCTATGACCAAAACATGGGTTATATAGTGGCTTGCCTTATGGGCTTAAATCTAGAAGCTCCAGGATATGTGGCTGTATGTGATGTTTTGGTGGGAGTGCTTTTGGGCCTGTTGAGGACAGTTTTTGCATATACAGTGTCTGGGAGGTCACTGAAGTTGAGCAAGACTAAGTTTTTTATTACATTTAACAGCCTCAGCATTTGTAGGTCTCTCTGATCCATACAGTATGTGGTGGGTATAGCATGCGCATTACTAACAACCTGATAGGTACTATGAGTGCTTGTATGTGAGAGCTTTGCCTCCACTGAACTGTGTAATTACAGCTCTGACATACCTTATCAGCTTGCTTAAGAACTGTTTCTTTAAAAATTAGATGGTTGTCAGTAAACATAAGCTGAAAAGCTCTCCTCAAACTAAAACTAAAAGCATTTTAACTCTATTTTGCATCCAGGAAGTACATTCAAACTACTACATTTATATTACCACTTAAATCAGTTTTGTTTCCCACACACCCTTTCCATATTGTGCTTTTAAACTTTGGAGGCTTTGGGACTGTCCATCCCTCCAGTGCATCTGGCCTTGAAAGATCCTCCCAGTCTTATCTCCTGTATAACTTGCCCTGGAAGCTCCTCCCACTCTCAATTCTCTACTCATCTTGGAAATGTCCTCCCCTTAGACTGTTAAAAGCCTAAGTCAGCCTCCTTTTCACACATTATCTGGCTATTGCACATTTAAGTTGTACTTACAGTCACCATTATTTTAATGCATTTCTGCAATTTTTGCCACTTGTCTCTCTGTTTTTTATGAATAGTGACTTGTTCTGTTATTAAGTTTAATTCTGTTGGCTGCCAAAAAAAAAAAAAACAATCACTAGAAAATGTAAATCAAAATCGTAATCAACCTGTATGTGAAGTTTTGAATGTAAAAGATAAAAGAACTGGAAGATGGAGCTTCAGAAATGGGAAGTAGTAAATTACATAGAAATAAATGGAATTTGTGGGAACAACATATACAGAATAATGTTCATAGGTTCATAGGTAGGTACTAGGCTATCGGCCCAAGGGCCTATGCAAGCCTAGCCAACAAGGTTCCCTGTCTTTCGTCACCCAAGAAAGTTATTTTCCTGTGCCACTGACAAGCAGAGACACAGACGTGATCCCCAGGGTGTATTTCCTATTTCCATCCACTCATCAAGATTTTTCTTGAAGAGTGCTAATGAACTTTTCTTGACATAGATGGGTAGCCTGTTTCCGAGTATGGGAAGTCTCGGGGATAGGAATCTATCCCTCCAGCATGTCCTGTTTATTGTGGTTTAGGAGGAGGTGTGTGGTTTAAGGGAAGATGGGAAATGAGTGACTTATGCAATGCTGGATTGAAAAACAGTCGTTATAATGAAAGAACATATAATATGTATAATGTCTGTAAATTAAAAAAAATTTTAATATGGTTTGTATTCTTTTCTATTAATCTATGCATGCTTATGTCTTAAGTGATATTTTAATAAAGATGCTTAATAAAGTGACTTGTTCTGGGACCTAAGTCTTGTAACTTCTTTTGCATTTGTGGGAGAACTATGAATTACTGCAAGATCTGAGAATCGTTTATACATTATACTGTAGTTCTATCTCCATAGATCGAATTACTTGTAAAAGTTAACCTCTTGTATTTAAGTTGCTTTCGGACTTTAGTCTTGCAGTTTCATTTGCAATTGTGGACAGCTACAGGATCGGTGCCTCATTCAGTAATTCATTAATGTATTTTTTCCATATGCAATGTTACTGATAAATCTCTGCCTGGTGCAGTACCTCAGACTGTAGGTTGGATTGCCATAGTGGCAATATTTGCTGCAGGATTTGTTCTTCTGTGCTTCTACAGCTGTTTACATTCCAGCGTTGCTGCCAGAGTGTTATATTCATTTGCCTGCTTAAAGTTGCATTCCAGCACCTGTTTATTACATTTGCTACTGTGGATAAATCTGCCACCGTTTTCCTCTGTTCTTGTGTCTGCTACATTGTTAAAGCCCCCCCCAGCCCCCACTGATACGTCAAGTGCTTCTCTCCCACTGTTCTCTACTGTTTGTAGACAGATTATATTTTTATCCTGCCCTACTGTGAAAGCTACAGTTTCTGAAATTCAAACCAGCCTGAGGGCACCGACCTGTAACTCGGTCACAGAACTAAGTGAACTAGGATTTGCTAGCATTCTCAATTCACAGAGCTCCACTACTGGCATCATCTGGTTGGATCCCTCCCCAACTACTACAACCTGCACAGAACTGCACCCACCCAGGGTCTTGTATTAAAGACTAAGAAAAGCATGGAAAGTTCTGAGCTGTGAGAAATCAGCTTTTTATTAAAAAGAAAAGAAAGAAAATGAGAAGGGATAGGTTTGAGTATTGTTCATGAAGGATCCTTCTTTGGTACCAAATACATTCTGGAATAGAACCCTTCTCCCTTTTGGTTTTGAAGCATTGGTTCTAGGACCCCGAAGGAAAAAATATGAAGAACCAGAGTGAAAATTTTAGTCTGGTTCAGGGGATGAGTTGGGATTCCCTGAAAAAAGGTATGTTTTTCCAGTGCCATGTGTAACCCTCTTGAACGACTCTCAGAACCCAATTGTCTGAAACGATCTGTTCCCAAAGAGGAAGACTGAAAACCATTTTTGGTACAGATCTGAAAAGAAACAGGCAGAGAGGGAGTGAAGGAACATAGTCATTCTTAGGCAGAGGCCTGTACCATTTTCTGTAAGGATCCCCAATTTTGTTGGACCTCTCCTGCCATTTTTGTTAAACTGCTGTCTACTGGAAGTTTGCTGGGATTGCTTTTTTTTTTTTTTTTTAACTAGGTGTTTTGGAAATTTAGAAAAATCTTGCAAACTCTCTAATTTGCCTCTTTTATCAAACTGTTCAAGCATCCAAGTAGTTGAAGGGTCAAACAAAATCTCCTTACCCAAGAGAATTCAATATCACAGATTTTACTTCAGAAAATTTTTGATTACATACCCAGACAAAATATCTCAACACAGTAGCAGTAGCCATAGCCTAGACACAGGGTGAGTGCAACCATATATACTCTTTAAAGAATGTTTAGATACTTGAGACAGAATATCACTAATAAAATTCAAAAAGGACTTATCTTCTGAAGGTAATGTGGCAGAAAATTTCCTCAAACTGTCGATACAAGTCACCACATGGTGCCAACATACAAGCCTAAAAATTTAGGATTCTGAAGTCGAGATGAACAGGAGAAAATTCTCTTACCAAACCTCTCAAAATGCTATTCCACCTTTGTCTGAGCATGAAGGCTTAGCATTGACAAGAACTTTGTAAGTGGATGGAGAAGAAATAGAAAGAGCTGCCGAGTCTGACCCGAGGTGAGAAAACAAATACTTGTTAAACTACAAAACTTTATGAAGTCTATCTGCATTTTCAGAGACTGAAGGCAGACTATCAAGATTTCTACAGATATAATCAAAAATATATCCCTAAACCAAGTACATAGGTAAATATGAAGAATGGGTGTAGAATGCTGCATAATCACTTGTATCATAGTATCTCTTTAAGGAGGTGGGAGGAATGTCCATTTGTTCCCACAAAGTGCATTATTCATATTCTGCACAGTCTCGTAAAAAGAAAACTCTTCTATAGGAGAGACTGAGGAAAAACTCTCCTCAGGATCAGAATCAGGTGCTTCAGAGAAAAAGACAGAAAAGACAAACCTTTCTACTTTCTGTTGCTTGAGTTACTGTGCTAAAAAGTGTTTGTGTTCTACGGACATTATCAAAACAAAATTCGAAACTCATGCATATTTTCGAGGTAATCCCTCCTTTTCTGTTAAGCATTCTGCAGTTGCTCCTCTTCTTGTTCTGTGAGATTCCCCCATTCTACTTTCTCTGCACCAATATCCACACACAGTGGTATTTTCTTACATTATGCTTCCCTCTGAATCATCAATGTTCTGTTAATGCTGTCAAATGTTTGCCTCCCCTCCATAAAACCATGTTGATCCATATCTATCAATTTTGGCATCACTTCTGCCATTATTTTAGCCACTATAGAAATAAATACTTTCTAATCATGGTTTAGAATTGAAATGGGCTTGTATGAAGCTAGATCTGATGGGTCTTTACCCTCTAGGCATTACAGCCACCACCACTTTCTTCCTCTTAAAATACTGATAAACAAAACCTTTCAGATGGTTTCAGTTTTTTCCCTCCTAGCTTCCAAACTTCCACAGGAATACCATCCATTCTTGGGAATTTTCCTGTGGATTGGTTATACATCACCATTTTATTTCATCTCTTCCTATCCTAACTGTTAGCAATTGAGCCTCATCTGCCTCCAACCCTGGCATATTTTATTCTTCCATAAACATTTCCATTTGTACTTTTTCTTGGTTTCCACACACCTCTTTTTTATACAGACTTTCATAGAAGTTTTGACATATTTCTACTCCCTCTACAGGATCTCTTGTTATTTTCCTTGTTATAAGCTCACTGAGCTTGGCAACAGCCCTTTCTACTTTCAGTTGCCAGATTCATTATGCTGAAAGGTTTGTGCTTTTGAGTTATTATAAAAAAAAACATTAATCAACTGCAATGTTTCTAAACTCATGCATATTATCAAAGTAATCCCTTATTTTCTGTTTATTATTCTGCAGTTGCTTCTCTTCTTGTTCTGTGAGATTCCATCTATTCTGCAATACTTCAACATTTGTCAAACCTCTGAATAAATGTTGGTTATTTCTTAACCGTATCTCTTTTTCTTTTATTTTCACCCTATTTTTAAACTCCACTTTAATTTTATTCCATCACCTAACTATATTCTCTGAAGAAATTACTATCCTCTCTAATAGCTCCTAAATAATTTCCACTACACATTCCTTAAATTCCTCGCTTTTCAACAGATAGGTGGGTAAGCGCCAGTGTCTCATTTTTATTTCATTACCCTGTGTTTTTATTTTAGTTATTATTGATGCATGATCTGAAATAGTTATTGGGTATGTATCAAGACTTTCAAATAAATGGACATGTTCATGTGAAATATAAATTTTGTCTAGCCAACCCTAGTTTTTGTATCTTGGGGAATAATATGTAAATTCACTCTGAATTGCTAGTACTGAACTTACATCTCCCATGCCAAATATTTTCATAAATTTCTTCAAAAATGTATCCTCCTTTGTTATATTCTCCTTTCTAGCCCCCCAACACATCTTGACTTCTGTAAAATAAATTCCAGTCCCCACATATAAGTAATACTCCTTGTTGAACGCTTATTTCTCCCAGAATTTTTTTATGCTCCATTATAGCGGTTTTAGGTGAAATATAAATACATGCCAGTGTGATCCTCCTCCTTGCCAGTTGCCCCTTAGTACTACAAATCTACACAGTTGCCCCTTAGTACTACAAATCTACCATTATTATATTTTCATCCTCTTCAAATACTATTGGAGCCCCTCTTGCAAATAATACAAGCACTTCTCTTTTCCTCTGTCCCAAGTATTTCCAAAATAACCACCCTGAAAAAAAACATTCTTTATCAAAATCAAATGTTCAGCTCATTCCAAGTGTGTCTCCTGCACTCTAAACTTTTTTAAACAGTTCACTTCTTTCGTTTTTGTATTTATCTGTAAATCTATTCACATTTAAAGACATTACAGAAAGCATTATTATGTTAAAAAGTTATTATTCCCAACTTTTATATGCAAGAGCTTTTTAGTGAGTGTCAGGTTCCAGCTTTTGTGTTACATGCATACACTGTTTGGTAGGTTGATATTTTATATAGTTGTTTCTTGGCGTATCTATTTGAGCCTACATCACATCTTACAAAATGTTTTGTTTTATTGAAAGCCATCAAAAAAAGCAAGCACACCCCAATACCATCCTAAAACCTATTAACTTAACACTAACACACAAAACTATGTACATCTTTAAATACTGTTTTACCCTTCTAACAGGACCAGGTGTCCCCAACTGATAACCACACTCATAGACTTACCTAAAAGAAAGGTTACCTATGACAGTAAAAGCACAGGCCATGCCATGCATCTTAAGTATTGTCTGATTTTGTCTTATCTTTATAGCTCTTTCAGATGGGAAAACATGTGAGTGCTTTCAAAAAACATTATCTCCTAGCCATTTTTCTTTATCAGATTGTCTCCATGGAGACATGGGGATCCAATACAAAGCCTAAAGCATGCATTTATTTGCTAGATAAAAAAAATCTTTATAATATTCAGTGTTCTTTTTCATCTACTTGCTTTCTCTTAAAATTTGTTACTAGATCAAGCTAAGGGCCTTAATCCAGTCATTCCCTTCTGCAAGAATGAGAAAAATTACATTGATATATGTATATTTTTTGTCATGCTCTTTTGAACTTCTTTTTTATATTGCAGCGCCTACAGATCTTAAAAATGAATAAGGAAAAACAAGAGCACCTGTTTACATCAGTATTCCCATTACACGTAAAAATAACTGAAAAACTTTACTTTATAGCATGCAAAGAAAACCATGCACTCCAAACATATTCCTATTAAGAAAAAATGTTTTACTTGCAGTTAACTTTCTACCTCCTCTTCCCCTCTCCTAAGAATATTTTCGAAAATTAATGATAAGAAGTAGGGCATATGCTTTACAGTCCCCTACAAGTTTAACAAAAAGACAAAAAAGTCCAACATTTCCAGATTTTTTTGTTCTGTCACATTTCACAAATATAATCACTGCTTTGTAATCCCACATTTGTCAATTTGCAAGTTACTTGTTTTATTCCTGTTAATCTTCTCCCAAATCCTATCTCTGCTTCATTTCAAATGTAATCTTGATTCCTCTAGTCAACTCTTGTGCTTTTTTAATTCCCTCAAGCATTTTCTATTGAAACATTGGAAAAGGTTTCACTGTCACAATCTCTCTGTGGTGTTTATTCCCAGACGAACAAAAAGCAGAATCTCCTTCAGTTTCACAGCTCACTTTTTGTTGGAAAAAACTTTTGTAGTTCCTCCTTAGCATGTACTGCCTCAAAAATGATTTGGTTCCTCCAGGAAAGAATATTTTGAAGATAGCTGGGTACAGTATTTGAATCTCATGCCTGCTTCTCAACATTCCCCGAACAGTGGAATAAATGTACTCACTGTACACTAGGCAAAAGAGGAGTGATCATTCTCCACAAAAACTGCTGTCTCCCACCTTTAGTCTTTGCCCTTCTGCCATAGTGTTGTCAGAATCAACTCATTTTGCTAGTAGGTTTACATCTTTACTATTAAAGATCTGGGGTGCTTTTCACAGCCAGGTTTGGAGCATCCACACAATGTGCTCTTTTAACTGATAACTCCTGCTGTGCAATACCAGTCTAGTTGCTTATTTGAGCTTTCATAAAATTAATACAGTTTGTTCCTTCCAGCTTATCTGGTAAATCAGAAAATCTCATACATGTTCTGTCTTCTAATTCTATTATTTTTTGAAACCGCTCTTCTTGAGCAGTCTCATATTTAGCCAGCCTTTTCTTCATTTTGACCTCTGATTTTGCAGTTTTATCACCTCATCTGAATAATGATTTAAAGCTTTTTCCATTTTTTCATCTT
This sequence comes from Protopterus annectens, assembly GCF_019279795.1. NCBI lineage: Eukaryota > Metazoa > Chordata > Ceratodontiformes > Protopteridae > Protopterus > Protopterus annectens. The sequence goes on along the minus strand of NC_056736.1, from coordinate 311,015,033 downwards.
TTTGTTATTTGAGTTGATATACTCCATCAGGGTTTCATTTAATCAGGTTTGTGTGCAGCTGTGGTATACTTTCCTCTAGGTTACTGGAAGTCATGCCTGAAGCTTGCATTGCTTTTTGCTGAACAGCTGCTGCACTCTTCCCAGTCTCTTTTTTCCTCACTTTTGTAGCTGATTTTCTTTCAGGTCCTCTGTATTCTTTTTTCTATCATCCAGGCAGTGCACTTACTAGCCAGTTACTGAAATTTATCCAGAAATACAAGTCCAATGCCTTTCCCTACAGAGCTTCTTTTTTCACACTGGGAGAACCAGAATTAAATCATTACTCAATGTGCAGCCATCTTGACTGTTGAAACACGCAAGGTACAGCGTTTGATTCTCACCTTCAGGAAGGAAACTGGTTAGGCTTAGAATGGCCCATTAAGAAAGGTAGCCTAGTAATTAGCTATAAATTTATGAGTCTAAGGAATAAAGAGAAAATGAACATTTTAGACTGATTTCTTTAAATGTGAAAGTATTAAGAATATAGTAAGAAAAATAGGAATTTTGGAGTAGTGCAATACATGTGATGTCGATGTAATTATATTAGAAGACACATGATTTTTAACAAAGATAGACTAAACCAGAGAAACTATGGGGAGGAAAGAATCTGGAATTTGAGAAATGAAAGATGTTCTGGGAATGACCATATTCTGTACAAATAAAGTAAATATATTCAATGTAACTATAACAAAAATAGGAAGATTAACCACTGCAGATTTAAAATGGAAAGAACAAGTATATAGAATTATAACCGTACATACTTATACTAATTGTAAAGAAAGGGAAAGCTTATTTCATCAGATTTTAGACTATGTACTGATAAATATGAATATTATAATAACAGGAAACAAACTGATTTAAGAAGCAAGTGTAAAAATAAAGGAAATTATATGAGAAAAATGTTAGACGTTATAAGATGTGGTAAAATTAAAACTTTGGAACAAAAATTCATGGACTTACAAAAGAGGTATGTATGGAACTGACAGATTACTTGATAGCATCAGAAGGTTTAGTTTTTGGAAAAGGGGATGTAGTTGAAACAGGATTTTCTAATCTTGCAATATGGCTAGAGATAAAGGAAAACAAGGAATATATAAAAATAGGCAAAAGAACACACGAGAAAGCAAGGGATGAGTAATGAAAAAGATTAGTACTACAGTTATGGAAAAATCATATCACTATGACATTTTACAAAAACTGGTCTGAATGGTGGATATTTAAGGAAAATACAGTGGCAATATGTGAGAAAAGTATTGAAAGAAAAATATAAAAACATGTAAATAATACATTGGAAGACTGAGAACATAATGACAGAAAATACTTTGACAAAGAAAAAGAATTATATGTAAGAAATCGAGCAAAAAATACAACTGTTATATAAGCAAAGATTTTTTTGAAAGGAAAAAAATATTGAGTTACTTAAGCACATTACCAAAGAAGATGGCAGTATTATGAGAGAAATATAAAAATGTAAAAGGAGAAACAGAAAGAACTTGGGGAAAAGATTATGAATAGTGTAGTGCAATATATACAAGAAAGGTTTAAAAAAAAAGATAGTAGTGAAAAAACATAGAAAGTCAAAAAGTAAGAGTTGGAAAAGGAGATTTCATTAATGAGCTAGATAAAGTATTAGGACAAGCAAATATAGATTTGGCTGCAGGTCCACATAGAATAAGGTATGAAATGTATAAAACATGTAAAGAATTGGCAAAAAATATTTTAAAAGATTATGACTGAATGATTAAATGAAGGATTTAGGTATAAAGAATTGCATAGTGGAGTACTTAAATTCATATGGAAGAAGGAAGATAGAAGAAACGAAAAAAACTGGAGACTGACAGAATTGAATAATAATTATTATAAAATCTTTATGAAAATAATACAAAAGAGATTTTAAACTAAAATGGAAAATATTATGGAAGATGGCATATACAGTATAAAGGGGAAGGGTTGTCAAGAATTATTCATGATAGTTAGGGAAATTGTGGATAATATTACGAACAGAAAAGAAGAATTGAAAATCTTGATAGGAGACCTTAATAATGGTTTTGACACAAGTGGGCCTGAAATCTTATGGGTACTACTGAAAAAATATAATACAACTGAGAAAGTAAGGAAACTACATATGTCAATGTAAAGTAATAAAAGTAAAAATAGCTGTAAATGGCTAGTTAAGCCAAAAGGTACATATGAAGAGTGGTGCAAGACATGGATGCTCAATGAGTTGTATACTCTTTCCATTAGTTATGAATGTGATAGTATGTGAAATGAATTGCAAAATGAAGGATGCAGGGTATACAATACCTGAAGAGTTAAGAATTCCAGTTCTGTTATCATAAGCAGATAACATTATAATAATTGCAAAAAAATATGTCTAAAAGAAGTAATAATTTGCATAAATGAGTGTCTAGAGATGATAGGGATGGCTTTAAATAACCAGAAAAGTAAAGGTTTAGGTGACGTAGTAAAGCACGGGGGGGGGGGGGGACTATAGTTTATAAATGAATTAAATTTCTGTGTTGGGTATAAAATTTGGGAACAAAAATGTAAATAGACTTCAATGGGAAAAACAGTAGAATAAATAAAACAAAACTGTCATTTCTGGACAGCATATAAAATATCATTCAAACAAAGGCTTCCTTGATAAATTCAGTACTGATGGCAAAAATAGCATACTTTTCACATGCATACACTTGCTAACAGTATTTGAAAAGGAATTACTGCAAATATTTTTTCATTTGAATGGAATTCTAGATTAAACCCAGTAAAAAAAGAGGAGTTTTGCATATAAAGAAGTATTTTTGTGGAAAACAAAAACTGATTATATATAAAATATATATATATATATATACACATATATATATATATATATATATATATATATATATATATATATATACACATATATATATATATATATATATATATATATATATATATATATATATATATATATATATATATATATATATATATATATATATATATATATATATATATATATATATATATATATATATATATATATATATATATATATATATATATATATATATATATATATATGTATATATATATGTATATATATATGTATATATATATATATATATATATACATATATATATACATATATATATACATATATATACACACACACACACACACACACACCATATTTCTTCGTAAATAAGACCTAACCACAGAATAAGGCCTAGAATGGTTTTCCAGAGTGGTCATGATATAAGCCCTACCCCAACAATAAGCCCCAGTTAAGATGGTCAATAACATACGATGGACGTGTTGAATTATAAAATAATATTATTGACACCAGCTGGCTGAGGTTATCGTACTCTGCTTGCCATTTTTGGACCATTCGGACACCCAACTTCTTCTCTTTGCAGAAAGTTGTAAGATTCTTTCCCTGGGAATCCTCCACGAATCTTACTGTAACCCTAATCATCACTCACACTTGATGGTTGAGATCCTTAGCCCCTAAACACTGGCAGGTGTACTTTGATTGGTCAAAGTACAGACAACGCGCGTAAAGCGCGTACACTTGATAACGAATGGCTGTGGTTGTGTCTTCTTAACTGTTGCCATTTTGAGTTGCCACTCCAGTCTCATAAGTCTTCAATTAACCCCCCTCAGACAAGATGAGTACAAAAAGAAAGAGCTATTCTGTCGAGTACAAGAAATGAATCGTGGAGGACTCCCGGGGAAAGAATCTGACTGCTTTCTGCAAAGAGAAGAAGTTAGATCTCCGAATGGTCCGAAAATGGCATACAGAGTACAATAACCTCAGTCAACAGGCCGACGAGGGAAATGCTAGGAAGTGCAAGTGTAGATCAGGTCGGCAATCATTACTTCCAGAGCTGGAAGACATCATCTATGAATGGATTGCTAACAGGAGAGCAAAGGCTTTGGTTGTGTGCAGGGCTGATATTCAAGCATTTGCCTTTGCAATGGCACCACAGTCAGAAATATCCCCAGAAGTTTTCAAAGCATCATAACACTGGATGGATGGCTTCCTTCAGTGATATGACCAGTCTCCAAGAAGATCAACAACACTGTTGAAGCTAGAAGATACTGAAGTTATTAAACGTGCACTTGCATTCAAGTCCTTTGTTGATGGCATCGAGTTTTCTAAATACCAGCTCTCCAACATGATTGCTATGGATGAAATTTCAGTGTTTATGGGCCAAGGATATCAAACAACAATTGATCAGAGGGGTGCCTCGTCAATCTACATTCCCGCCACTGGTTAAGAGAGTGCACGTGTTACCTGTATTTTGGCAATTCGTCTAGATGGAAAGAAAACCCCACTTCTAATTATTAGTAAGGGCAAGAAAGATAAGAACGTGTTTCAGGCATTTACATTCTTGAAACCGAAAAACCCTGGTGCACACAAGCAGTTATAAGGAAGTGGGTCGATGTAATGCTGCCACTTGTTTTGCGAGGTAGCAAAAGAGGTCTGCTAGTCTGGGATTCAGCCAGCACTCACCGCGCTAAAGACATAAAGAAATTCCTTGCAAGGAGAAGAACAGATCAAATAATGATTCCCGGAGGAATGACTGCCTATCTCCAGACTCTTGATATTGCAATAAACAAGCCATTCTCAAGGACCATTTGTGCATGGAACTCGATGACTACATTGAAAATAGAATGGGAAGAAATCAGCATGGAAACTTTGTGAAGCCTAGCCAGCAAGAGGTCGTGACTTGGGTGAAAAATTCATGGGATAAAATCACTGACAGCTATGTTGCCAATGCACTACAAGCAGGCTACTTGGATAACCAGTGCTCATTTAAGGAGAGCTTTATTGCTAGGCTTGATAGATTGGGGCCAGTGGCTCTAAAGGAAATGGAGTCACAAGAAATTCAGGCCAGAATTCGGGGGTTGGAGACTTATGACAATGTTCCAGAAGAAGATGACATGACTGTATTTGAATAACTTTTCCGTTATCGAGGCAACAGAATGGATTGCTTTGGCTTTCAGTTTTATTCCTCTCCTCCAATACACATGTATTGAGATTTTTCTGCACTTTCTGTTAAGCATGAAATATTGCACTGTGAAAGCCAATGTGTTGATATTCTGAAGTTGAAATGTTTGTTGCACTGTTTATGTAGAATTCTCACACAACTGTTAACGAGTTACTTAGAACTGTTGCCCAATAACAGAAAAGTACCAACTAAATGTCAATTTGTGTACATGAATAAATGTCAATTTCTGTACCTGAACACGTTGATTTTTGGACATGAATAAATGAATAGATGTACATTGTTGTACGAGGGGGGGGTTAAATAAGGTATCCCGTGATATAAGCCCTAATGCGCATTCCGGCGAGGGAAAGTGTAGAAGACCCAGTCTTATTTTTGGGGAAATACGGTCTATATACATATAAAGACTCCTACTGTTTTTGTTAGGTGACATGGTGCCATGGGATGTTTTACATTCACCCGAGCTACCACCAACTCAATCAGATGGGTTCTAGATTTAATGTCTCATCCAAAGGACAGTACACTCAGGAGTGCAGCAAACCCCCTTATGCTGCATTGCAGTGCTAGTAATCAATCTACCTAGAATGGAATAGAACCCAGAGCCTTCTGCACCAAAGGCGAGTGTGCTAACTGTTGCAACACTGACACTGCGGGAGGGGGGATCAGCAGATACAACAGGCTTACCTGTCTTGTCCCTCATGTTCCACTTTCTTCCATTTAAGAGAACAACCCTGATAAGCCACAGGCTTGACTTATCAGCTTTCCTCCAGCAGAGTGCACTGTTGTTACATTTTTGACATTCAACATTTAACACCATTTTCTTCCATTTAAGAGAACAAGCCTGTGGCTTATATTAATATTTACAAATGACAGAATTATCTACAAAATTCTATCTTCTGGCTAGGCTGGCAGCCTTCACATATCTTCCCATATCCCCCCCCCCAAGAGAACTCAAGCTAGTTTTTCAAGTGATCCTTGAGAAACACTGCTTGAGAGGGTTAGGTCTATCCGCGTATACCTTACCCCATTCCCTGCCTTGAGAGCACATCTGCATTGGCATTGCTACTCCCATTGAGGTGCTGCACTGACATATCATATGGTTGCAACCCTAGGCTCCATCTTAGCAACTTGGCATTTTGCTGGCTGGCTCTGTTTAACCATGTTATGGGATTGTGATCTGTCACTACAGTGAATTTTCTTCCATACAGATAAGGCTGAAGTTTCTGCAGTGCCCACACTATGGCTACTCATTCCTTTTCTACAGCTGCATAGCATTCCTCCCTGGGTTGGAGCCTATGACTGCGCTAAACCACTGGGTGCTCTTCTCCCTCTGAAGAAATCTGGCCAAGTGCACCCTCCCCCATGGTTTGAAGCAGCCACATGCACAACAAATTATTTGCTGTAATCTGAACTGGCTAACAAAGGGGATCCTCCCAAATCTTCTTCTTTAAGCTTCTGGAATGCCTGCTTACATGCTGTGGTCCACACTAACTTATCTGGCCTGTTCTTCCCTTTCAGGTCTGTGAGGGGAGCAGCTATGATACTATAACTGGGGACGAACTTTCTGTAGTACCCTGCTGTCCCTAAGAATGCTCTCACCTGCCTTTTGGTAACAGGTGCAGGCCATCCCTGAATGGCTTCCACTTTGGCAGGTTTTGACCTGCTCTTACCACTCCCCACTCTATGTCCCAGGTAGGAGACCTCTGCCATACCCACCTGACATTTGCTAGACTTAATAGTCAACCCTGCCCTCTGTAGTCTGCCCAGCACCTCCCTGACATGTTGAAGGTGCTCTTGCCAAGAATGGCTGTAGATGGCAATATCATCTAGGTAAGCAAGGGCAATCCCTCCTGGGCCTGCTATAATATGATCTACCAGCCTCTGATAAGTCGCTGGGGCATTTGTCTTCCCAAAAACATCTTTGTGAGCTCATACAAGCCAAAAGGAGTCACAAAGGCTGACATCTCTCTCTAGCATTGGGAGTCAAGGGCATCGGCCAGTAACCCTTGGTAAGATCAATGGTTATAAGATACTTAGCCTCACCCAGATGCTCTAAGGCCTCATCTGTCCTAGGAATGAGGTAAGCATCTGACTCTGTGTGACTATTTAAATTTCCTTTAGTCCACACAAAACCTGGTGCTGCCATCTTTCTTTGGCACCAGCACCACTGGGGAGGCCCAGGGACTGTTGGACTCTTGGATTACCCCTAGTTCCAACATTTCCTGCATCTCCCCCCTCAGAGTCTGTTTGACTCTCAGGCACCCTATAAGGGGGCTGCCTAATAGGCCTTTGGGATCCTGTATCAACCTGGTGCTGAACCAGGTGGGTGCACCCTGGTTTCCCATTGAACATGCCCCCAAACTCCTGTAACACTTCTCGGATTTCTCGAACCTGGTTAGGAGACAGTTGCTGGGACATTGCTACCCCTTCCACTGAGGTCAGTCTGAGCCTCACTGATCAGTCACCAGCTCTCCCTCAGACTCCTCCTGCAATGCACTGGAAATACTCAGCACAAGGGCCTCCCTATCATGGTAAGGTTTCATCATGTTAACATGGTACAATCCGTGTCCCTGCCTCCTGCCTGGCAGTTCTACCATGTAGTTAACATCACTTACCTTTCTTACAACCTTGTAGGGTCCTCCCAAGCTGCTTGTAGCTTGTGTCTGACAGGAATGAGAACCATTACCTGCTGCCCTACAGCATACTCTCTAGCTCAAGCATTCCTCTCATACCATACCTTTTTCTGTTGCTGGGCTTCTGCCAGGTTCTCCTTGGCCAAGCCCGTGAGATCCCTGAGTCTTGTCTTGAGGTTTAGGATATATGCCACAACAGACTCCTTCTGAGGTTCACACCCACCTTCCCACTCATCAAGAATTAAATCTAGCGATCCCCTCACCCTATTCCCATACAACTCACAGGGTGAAAAACCTGTGGATTCCTGTGGAACCTCTCTGTAAGCAAACAACAGATTGGGCAGATATTTGTCCCACTCCCTCTTAAACTTGTCTGCAAATGCCCGTAGCATGGACTTGATTGTAGAGTTTAACCTCTGAACAAGACCATTAGTCTGGGGATAGCAGGGGATGGTCTTCAGGTGCTTCACCCCACAGTACTTCCACAGACAAGCCAGCAGGTCTGACATGAAATTGGCACCTCTGTCAGTATTTCTTTTGGGAACCTACCCTGCTGAAAATCTCTAACAAAGCATTTGCCACCTTTTCCGCCTCAATGGAGGGCAAAGCCACTGCCTCAGAGTATCTTGTAGCATAATCTACTACCACTACAATATACTTTTTCCCTGTGGAATGCGGGGTACTCAGAGGCACCACAATATCCATAGCTACCCTCTGAAATGGCTCTTCAATCACAGGTAAAGGCATCAAAGGAGCTCTCACTTTGGCTCCTGCCTTGCCTACCTTTTGGCACTGTTCACAGGTCCTGCAGTACCCTGTTACATCTCTAGAAATTCCAGGCCAATAGAAATTCTGCATAATACATCTCTTTGTACATTTTATGCCCATATGACTGGCAAAGGGAATATCATGGGCTCTAGCTAGAAGTGCCAGATGGTAGGCTCTAGGCATTACCAACTGCTGTACCCTCTCACCTTCTAGTCCTCCCTCGGGGGTCCACTATCTATACAGTAACCCTTTGTCCCAGTATACAGATTCCACTTTCCCTTGAGAATCAGGTGGCTCACTAGCTACCTGCCTCAGGCCTTGCAGTGTAGGGTCTGAGAGCTCAGCCTGCTCAACTCTCTCTTTGTAACCCTTCCCAGCTCTCCTTCCACAGGAAGTCTGGCATCCTCGGACAGTGGTGCCTCAACATCAGCCTGGGTAATACTACTCATCTCTACCTTTACAGTCACTCTGTCCAAGGGGACATCAGTACCCACAAGCAGCTGTGGCTCACCTTCAGTCTCACTGCTACAGAGTGGCTTCCTCCATGAAGTAACCACCTCACCAGTCCTGGCTGCAAGTATGTGGTCTGTCTGGGTCTCCCCCAGGCTACCAGACCCACATGCTTGTCTCGAAGCCTGACTGCATGTAACTGCATTAACACACAGAGAAGGATTTTGATGAGGCAGTACCATCAGGACATCTGCAGGATGGTAGTTTGATACCCCTGTTGTCTCAAGACAACCTGGCATTTTGTCCTTCCCACTTACTGGCTCTCCCACCTTTTGTTCCCCACCTTGACTCCGTGGACATCTGTATGCCACATGGCCCAACTGATTGCATTCAAAACATTTTACCCTAGGTCCTGGACATGTACCTGGACTAGTGGCTTCCCCAGCTACTGGCAGATTCTGTTGGGGCAGTCTGGGCTGTCCACCATGGGTTCCTTTAGACCCATGAGTAGTACTGGGGGTCTCTTTTCTGTGCAGGGATGCGCTGCTTGCTAGGTATAGGTCTTCCTTCTTCCCAACTCATCTGAAGTAGCACATTGTCTATCAGCTAACCAGATCCTCATGTCCTCAGGCAAAGTGCTAAGGGCTTGTTCCCTTACCAAAAGGTCTGCCAGCCCTTCAAAAGTGGTGACCTGACATCCATTCACCCCCTATGAAAATAAGTGCTCAGTTCAGCAACATATTCACACACACTTTCATCTGCCTTGCGTCTATGCTGATGAAACTTTTTCCTATAAGTGTCAGGGGTTAGCTTAAAAATTTCTAACAAGCAATTCTTAGCAGTATAATCAAAACAGTCAACGTCAGACATTTTGGACAAAACAGTTACAGCTTTACCAAGGAGTAAGTGGGTCAGGAACCATACCCAGTGCCTTTGGTCAACATCATATTGTTTACATACCATCTCAAACGGGTTCACATTATAAGCTCAAAGGTCCTGCTCAGCGAATACGAAAAGAGTGACACGTATTGCGTGAACCACAAAAACAGGGAACATTCAAAACCAGGAAATTTGAAATGTTGATTCGCCATAGTTTGCCCGTCTGTGGTATAGCTCTGTAAGGTAAGTGTGCAATAGTTACAGACCGTAGGGTTAGGGTGCGAGTTAAGGTACGTGCATAGATGTAGTGTATGTATGTGGTTTATTTTGTTTGGGTAGGTAGTATGTCACGGGCGGTGGGGTTGGCAGAGTATGACGACTCGTGATTTTAAATTTCGCAGTTTATGGCGTTCGGTGTATTCGCGGTTCGGTAAATATGTCGCTCTTTTCGTATTCGCTGAACTGGACCTTCAAGCTTATAATATGAACCCATCTCACACATATCAATGAAACGAATCAAAATTATCCCCCTCTGTAAACTGCGGAAGAAATTTACTGACCTTTTGTGCTTCTGAGGTCCAGTTACTCCCTTCCCCATTACCTCCATGACTCTGGCGAAGAGTCAGCATCTCCTTTTCATGCTGCCTCTGCCGCTCCTTTTCCACAGCTTCCATTTCCAAACACCTGGCCTCCAACTCAAGTCTCTTTAGCTCCAGATGGATTTCAAAGTCCTCTGCATAAAGGTTGAGCTGTCCATTCCCTGAATGTTGTACATCTCCACGACAGTCTGATCACCCTCCTGGTTGCTGTTTTCTGATGCAGTTGTGACCAAAGCTGCAATCATGTCTGCCTTAGTCAGGTTTCCCTGCACCAATCCTTTAGCTTGGCACATCTCAGCCAATTGGTTCCTTGTCAGCTTGTCAGTAGTCATACAATACTTGACTTATCAGCTTTCTTCCAGCAGAGTGCACTGTTCTTACATTTTTGACGTTCAACATTTAACACCATTTTCTTCCATTTAAGAGAACAAGTGTGGCTTGTATTACTATTTACAAATGACAGAATTATCTACAAAATTCTTTCTGGCTAGGCTGGCAGCCTTCACATATCTTTACATACAGAGCAATAAATTTAGAAAAGATTAAATCAATCACATTTTTATGATTAAAAATTTAGAAGTATTTATTTTGTAGCACATTAATTTCTTTCGTCAGATTGTCAGGTTTTCGCTTATTAAGTTTTCTTGTACATTTATCAAATCTTTATTCCACTGTTTTTTCTTTAGATCATACCAACTTATTATTTTACCATTTAAGTATGCTTTTAAAGCAAGAACCAAATAAAAAACTTATAACACTAAACAAATTTAAAATAGAACACACCACACCAGTAGCAAGAACACTCAATCCACTTTAATTTAAAATAAACATGCAACACACTTAATGCTTTCGCCCTAATTAATGGGGCAGAGTAGCAATTAAAATACCACTACATTTAAACAGCCTTATGGCATCACATAAATTAAATATGCAAAAAAGTCTAAATAAACAATTTCTTAAAAATTAATTAAAATATTAAAATGTCAATATGCAAAAAGCAAACTATTCAGCAACATGAAAAACGCATTTTAAAAAGTCTTTAAAAACATTTAAAAACAAATATTTAACAGCCTTTTTTCACATAAAAAACATCCCCTTGCATCAATAAACAAATAAATATAAATAACTGATGCAAAAGAAAAATATATATGATAAATGGGTTAAACTACAATTTCAGACCTGCATCACCCTTCACTTTAACACCTCTGCTACTGAAATACTGTCATTGATCCCTGGTTGTTCCTTAGCATTAAAAGTTTCAATTGCCAAACAAAGCATCCCATACATAATCTCAAATATATTTTCTGTACAGTTAATTGTAATAAAGTGTTTTATGCCTATTCTGACGAAGATAGTTGATCGAAAACGTATTTTGGATTTCCAGCGTTATTTATTGTGTTTAATAAACGGAGTTTGGTGGAGTGCGAGCTTCCATTGTGGTGTCCTTGGCAATATTTCTGTGTTTACCAGTTTTCATCTTTTTGCCTTCATCTCTTGTTGGTTAATTGTAATAAAGGTTTGAACTGTTTTAAAACACTTTAAAATATTTTAAATTAGTTATGTAAGCTGATAACCTTTTAATTGAAATACTATTATTGTTTAATAAAAGTTCAAATGTTATAGTGTCATGACCTGAAAGTGGACAGGACACTACTTTTGCTTTGTTTATTCTAGTAATTAAATCACTAGATACACATACTCTGTCTATTCTTTCTTGTGAACCATGTCTACGTGAAAAATGAGTGTAAAAGTGATTCTGGGACTGAGAATTTATTGATAGCTTTAACTTGAAATAAATCTATAAAATTTATTAATGCTTAAGCTGAAGCTGGTATTTTTTTCCTGATGGTATTAGAATCCTCATCTTTTAATATACAGTTAAAATCTCCTGCCAAAGCAATACTACTTTTTGAGAGTCATATAATCTTGTCTAACTGATGTTTGACTGTTTCAATACCTATACCAGGTATCCAGTACACATTAAAGTATGTAATTTTCTTTTAATGTTACAGAACACAGCATACCTTTGGTATCACTATATGCATTTAAGATATTGGGTATAGGTAGAGAGTTTCCCCACAGAATTGGAAGCTCTTTTTTACTGAACATATTGTAAACTACTTAATACAGTGTAATATTTGATATTAAATCTGTTTATATCTTCTTGTAACAGATGTATTTCTTGCAAAAAACAATCAGAGCAGTAAATAACTTAAAAAACTTAAAACTATTTCTCTTGCAACAATTATTTAATCCATTAATATTAATGAAAATGCATTTTAAATATGTCATATAATAAAATGGGAAAAATAACAGTATAATTCTCGAATGCAATATTGTCAGTGAACCACTCATAACATTATTGAACTGCTTATTCTGAACTGCAAATCTAACAGACTTAGTTTTGTTATATATATGTATAATGAAAATAGTAGACACCAATAATTTTTTATAGAACGTTCTGTTGTTGAAGTATAAAATTCTTTTAAATTTCACTCCCTTTATGGAGTCTAATACTCCTAGTTTGAATAGCGGATCTATCTAAACTATCCTATCCACCAACATGTATAAATCCAGTACCTCTCTACTCTTTGAATAAATGACTTGTTATTTATATAAATGTCACACACTAAAAAATTTCCATGAACAATTAAGTTCTTCTCATTGAAATAAGAACAGCTTCTAGATTTGTATTATCTGTACTAAATATACATAACCTAATACTTAATATATATATATAAACATAATATCCAAAGTATGCCACTTATGTATTAGAATTAGACACAATTAATATACATTAAATAGCAAACAAATAGCAATTTCCATCAATTGCACTTTTAGCTTTGTACAATTAATTTATTTCTGAATGACTAAAGACATGTTTTATAATGCATTCAAGATCAAATACCATCTGTAATTAGTATAACCTTTTACTGTCATCTTATGTCATACTATGTTTTATTAATTTACCACTTATTTTTATCAATGACCAAGAGCTGTATCCTGCATAGATTTAACAAGTGTCACATTAGTATTGTATATAGTCATATTATTAGCGTGTGGCCTCTGTCTCTTCAGTGGCCTTTGCTGCAGCTTACTCTGCATCTCTGTTATTCATACTTATTGAATTATTGTAATTCAATCATATCAATCAACCAAAGCATTTCACTAAATTACAATAGTAATAAGAACAACATAAGAACATGTGTGTGGTACCCATGAGTAATCAAATGAGATTACAGTTAAAAAGGTTCACAATATCTAATCAGGAAAGTATCCTCCTGTTTTGTGTTCCGTTTGTTAAAACAGTACAAACAAAAAATAATTATTAACCATTTTGCAAGCATACAATTCTAACTTTGTGTGACATATAACCATTCACTATTTACTTGAAAATGACACCTTTATAATGTGTACTTATCTTGAAATAAAATATACATTCTTTATTTACTGTACCTTTCTGCGATAAAGCACTATAAAATATATAACAAGATATGTGATTAAGATGCTTGTTAAATATATAGATTTTAATATTCTGTTTGATGAATTAGCTTTAATGCATGTTTTTCAATATTTTTTTCTTTTCAACTTTTAATTTCATTCATCAAAAAGGTGTTCAACAATAACTGAGATAAATATAAATGAGGTGAGGGTTGACACAATTGATTAGGTCTTCATCTCACAGACACAAAGCACAGGGTATGATTGTGTCCTCTAATTATTGACTAGGTTTGTAATAGTTTGCAAAATAATAATCTAGTATACACCTATGAAAAGAAAATACAGCACCTTTTCTTGTCCTAACATAAATCGATAACACAAAAATATAATAATAAAATCACTGTGTTGCAGCCAAAACTCTCTACAACCTTCCAAAGGTATCAAACGTTTTATTGAGACATATAAATGTTTAAAAAGTATTCATTGAGCGCTTTCATCCCCTCAGAATGGGGATTTCATCAGAATACATGCCTTCTATTAAGTCCAACATTTATAGCCCAATGTGTTGATGACATCAAGCCACACAAATGCATTTAAAGGCACAACCACTTTTTTTAAAAAAATACAGCTTAAAAAACATTTATAAACATCTGAAATCATATTTACTGCACTAAAAATAAGCTTTCCCAACTTCATGGAAATTTTTAACATAGCCTTTTGTCCCTAGCTCTCTTAATTAACAGGGGTTTTACAGAAATAACTTCATTTAAACCTATGCCCTCCCCTGCCTGCAGCTTTATCTGCCATTTGACTTCTTTTTCTTCCATTAAATTTCTGTAGTCCCCCCCTTAACTAATACTTTCTCTAAGATTCCAAAATGGAACCCCTGAAAATTCCTACAAACTAGAGAATGGCTATACAGTGCATTGTTATTATTCTTAGTGGACATCTGATACACATGTTCATATATCCTATTATGTAATTGCCTTTCAGTTTTGCCAACATATGTTGTACATCACTTACACAGTGCATGGTATATGACACCTGATGTGTGACAGTTACCCTTCACAAATTATACTTTTGTTTTAAGGGTATTTTCTAAAATAACCATTTTACAATCTATGCAGCAACATTCTGAACAGGATCCACACTTTATAGTACCATCATACTTGTTAACTTGTTTGTTCTTCACATATTCAAAACTTTCTTTTATGTTTACCCCATTGTTGTATACACAGGAGTGTCTCTCCTATAACCCTTCTCAAATCTGGGTATCCCCTGAGAATGGCCCAGTTTTTTTTCCAATATATCCTTCACTTTCACTACCTTCTCCTAGTATGGTAAAATCAGAGCCTTTTCAAAAAGTTTTTGTCCCTGAGGTGACTCTCTAACCATGTTAAAATTTCCTAACAGGGGTTTGAATCTCTTACCCCATTCCCTTCGAACATAGTCCACATTTTCCTGAACCATGCCCTGTGGGTATCTTCTTTCACAGAACATTTCCACAACTTTCTGTAATTCATTCTCAAGGTCACCAGCCGAAGACGTCATTCTAGCAACCCTTACCATCTGGCTTTCACAATACTGGCTTTTTGGTGTGGGGGAGGGACTACTTGTGTATTCAAGTAAGAGTTGCTGAATGTAGGTTTTCTGTACATTTTAGATGTAAAACCACTTGGAGTTTTGAAAATCTGAGTGTCAAGGTAACTAATGGACAAGGGGTTACTTGTGTGAGTGAATTTTTAAGAAACTGGTAGTGGAATTCAAATACTTAAATTCCGCCACTTTAGCTATGAATAATAATGTCATCCAAAAATCTTGCGTATAATTTAACATTTTGAAAATACTCACATCTAAAGACTTTAACTCCCAGTCAAGGAGAACCAGGTTTGCAAATATGGAAGCACATGAGGCTCCCATAGCAACACCTTTGTTTTGTTTCAAGTATTTTCCTTCAAAATATATAAAGTTGTAGTCTAAAACTGCCCCATGAAGTAATCTATTAAATTTACTTTCTCATTTGAAAAACCTGACATTTTATTCAAACAGTTAGCAAACATATCTAACCCTTCTTCCCTAGGGATACAAGTGAATAAATCCACTACATCGATGGTCAAAAAAATCAAATTGTTTTCCCAAAGCTCTTTCTTAATTCTACCCAAAAAGTCCCATGAATCTTTTACTAAATGCTCCATTTTATTCACAACTTGTTTTCACCAAATGTCTATGGTGACACCAAAAGGATTAGTTTTTGACCCCTGTCCTGCTACTATTGGGCAAAATGTTAAATTACTAAAACCCTTGTGGGTTTTCGGAATCCCAAAAATGGTAGCCACCACAGGGTTCTTGACTTTCAAAAAGCTGTAAATTTCAGGTGTAATACGCTCATCCAATAGGTATTCTTCCAAGTAATAATCTATTCTTCAGTACCTATTGTTGACTTCATTAAGTGAAACATGGGTATATACACTAGTGTCATGTAACATCTCTTGGATTTTTTGGGAAGAATGTAAAGCATCAAAGATGACTATCCCACCCCTTTTATCTGGACGCATAATCCTAATTGTTCTATTGTTTCTGAGCTGTTCAAGTATTCCTCCCCACTAAGATTTATATATGAAAAAAATTTTTTTCTTTTAAGTTTAGAGCATATAAATCCTCAGTCACAGCTTTCTCAAAAACATTTAGGGTGGGGTCCATCGGTGGGTTATACACTCTCTTGTTTTTAATTTCTTTGTTCCTAGTAAGACTAACATTGTCCATCACGGTCCCTAAACAGGAAAGCTAAATTCTGTTTTGTCATGTATATAAAACTCCAAAATGGTGTCTGTGTAATCAAAGCTTCTAGCTGGCACATATTTCAACCCCTTCATAAATAACAGAAAATGTTCCTTGGTTAAAGTTATTCCTGAATAATTATAAATGTGGTAACCCCTAAATGTCCTAACCAGTCCATTCCTTGAAAGTTCATCGTCACTGTTAGTTGTTATTCCTTTCTCCACTTGGTTCTGTTGAACCACTGATTTGGTGCCCTTTCCTTGTCTCTTCTCTCCCCCACATCCCATTTCTCCTGTGCATGAAAAAAATGTTGATTATTTCTATAATTATTGTGCTGAAAACTGTTATCATGACATTAGAGTTGTAAAGGGAACTTCTCCTTTCATTCCTATACATATACTCTTCTTTGTAAAGGTCAGTGTGGGTGTAGGTATACCCTCATCCCACCTAAAAAATAAAAATATGTCAATATTTGCAAATAAATAATCTTCCCCTGGTATGTAAGCATTCTAATAGCAGCTCTTTCCATTCTCCACTGATATTTTATTATGTACTTCTACTAAAAAGGTTTAATCTATTTTAACTTTTTTGGCCATCAACAAACAGCTTTCTTCAAATTATAGCCAGTATCACCAACTACGCCTATGACCTGTTAGCCATTCACCATTTTGTGTCAGGGCCACTGTAGGAGGTTGTCACTAAGCTTCTCACATATTGAGGTTATAATATGTTAATCTACATCACAAAACTATGCTCTCAAAGCTTTTAACTAATATTCAAAGAACAAACTAGGATAACTACATTCTCTGCCTTTTTTGAAGACAGTTATCTATCCTAGAATGTTTCAAAAAAGTTATCTTCTCTTGCAACACAATCGCACCAGCATAGCACATTTTTGTTCCGCTTCATCTCACTAATCCAGTTTATCTTCTTAAGCTACTGTACTTCGATGATTTTTTTTTCCTTCTTCCTTTTCTTTAATTTTTATTATTTTATCTTTATTTTGAACAGATCTACTCCATTACAGGTATTATGAACTATAAGGACCCTGCAGCTACAGTAAACTCAAGCTTACCTAATGTTTTGCTGATATTTACCTCATTTCCGGCTAAAATGCAACCACAGCACTACTACCACCTTGCTTTTTTTCACTAACACCATCCTTCATCATAAAAATAATGTCTGTTCTCCACTGCTACATTTCTGGATCTATCCAAGGCTTTCAACATGGCACAAACAACTAATCTCTGTTCTCACTAACCTATCCTTTTCTCAATCAGCTACTGATTGGTTTCACAGCTATCTAACTAGCCACCAACAATCAGTTGTGTGGCATAATGACCTATCTCCCCGACTTCCTGTAACACTTGGTGTTCTCCAGGACTCCATCCTTGGTCCCCTATTATTCTCACTCTTCACCAATAATCTATTCACAGCCACCCAGCGTGCTTCTCTTATACAGTACGCAGATGACTCGTCCTCATATACCTGAACTTCACAAGATTACACAGGAAGCCTTTTCCTCTGGAGAAATCTGGCTATCTAATGCCCAGTTATTACTCAACCCAAGCAAAACTAAACTCCTTATCTTCCAAGCCCACTAAATCTAACCCAGTTACCCCCCACTTGAATATTCCAGCAAAAGCCAATACCGTCATCTCCCTAACAGAACACACCAAAAGTACAGTTGTGTACCTACCATAAATGTAGATGCTCGAGTGTATTCACTGTTGCAGTCATTACTCTTGGGTTATCCTGCTGGCAGGCTACCCTCTGTCAGCCAGAATTCCAAAGTCTAGGTCCGGCGTCGGTTGCTGTCGCCTCTTCCCTGACGTCAGTGTGCCAGGGGTATAAAAGATGCAGCCTACGCCATTTTCTTCAGTTTTACTTGCCCCAGATGTCAGGTGCCCCCAAATTGGTAGGCTGAAAAATATACCAATAAAAATGCATGCACAAAAATAACATTTCCTTCATCTACAAGCAAATACACCAAATAGGTTGTATAAGATAGAGAAGTGCAGATAAGTCCCAGCAAAGAAAAGGGGGACGGTGGGTGGGTAACCTGGACTGCAACAGTGAATACACTCAAACATCTACATTTATGGTAGGTACACAACTGTACTATGTTCATCGTGTTTCACTGTTGCAGTCATTACTCTTGGGTTGAATCCCAAAGCTGAGAAAGGGTGGCTGGGCTAAATAGGATTAGGAGAGGCTATGAGGCCCTGCAGAACTGCAGTGGCAAAGCCTGCTCTGGACTTAAGAGTAAAGAGGTAAGTGGTAGTGCTTTGTGAAGGTGTGCATTGAACTCCAAGTTGCAGCCTCCAAGATATCTTTGGTTGGTACTCCTCTGAGGAAGGCTGCTGAAGTGGCTGCTGCTCTGGTGGAATGAGGCCTAATGCCCCTAGGCACTGATTTGCCATGTTGAAAATAGCAGAAACGGATGCAATGGCCTATCCATTTAGAAATAGTCTGTTTTGAGATAGCCTTTCCTTGTGATCCTGCAGCATATGACACTAAAAGTTGCTCAGTCTTTCTGAAAGCTTTAGTTCTGTCCAAGTAGAAGCGTAACTGCCTGTGTATGTCCAAAGAATGCACAATTTTCTCACCCTTGTTCTGTGGATTAAGATAAAAGGTTGGTAAGTGAATGGTTTGGTTAAGGGCCACACTGGACACCACCTTAGGCATAAATGTAGGGTTTGTCCTCAGAGAAACCCTGTCTGGATGAAAAATGATGAAAGGTTCCACAGCCATGAGTGTTTGTAACTCCGAGACTCGCCTTGCAGAGGTTATTGCTAGGAGCAGAGCTGTTTTCCAGGATAAGAATTTTATAGCTGCTGTTGATGCTAGCTCGAAAGGAGGCAGTGTGAGTTTTTCCAAAACATAATTGAGGTCCCAGGCCAGAATTGGTGCTCTCCTTGGAGGCCTAACGCTTTTGGCCCCTCTGAGGTACTGCCTTATTAAAGGATGAGAAAAGATAGGTGGTTCCGTATTGTAATGGGCTGAAATGGCAGAGGCATGAATCTTTGATGAGAAAGAAAGGCCCTTGTTCAGCATCTCAGTTAGGTATTGTAAAATCTGAGGGATACTTGGTACACACGTGTCAATGCCTTGTTCCTGGTTCCAAGCACAGAATCTCTTCCATTTTTCTGCATAAGATTTTCTGATACTGGGCCTCCTGGCCTCCAAGATAACATCCAGAACAGCTTTTGAAAGAGGAGTGTTCTGAATGGCGACATTATCCGCCATGCTGCCAGATTTAAGGTCCTGAGTTGGCTGTGCAGGATCTGATTGTTTTGTTGGGTCAGCAAGTGAGAAGTTTGTGGCAATATCCATGCTGGACCTTGAGACAAGCTCTTTAGGATTGGGTACCAGTGCTGGCATGGCCAGTCTGGTGCAATCAGTATCATTTTAGCTTCTCTTGTCTGACCTTTAGGAGTACCCTGGGAAGGAGAGGCATTGGGGGAAAAGCATATACCATTAGATTTTTCCAGCTGAAGGATAGGGCATCCACTTTCCATGCTTGCTTGTGATAAATCCTTGCGCAAAATCTCTGCAATTGGCAGTTGTGAGGGGAGGCAAATAGATCTATGTCTGGGCATCCCCATTTCCTTATTATTATGCTGAAGACTTGTGGATCCAGTTTCCATTAGTGGGGATCCATGAGGTTTCTGCTTAGCTCGTCTGCTAGAGTATTCGTTTTTCCTGGCAGGAATTGTGCTTGCAGGTGAACTTGAAAAGCCAATGCTGTGTCCCATAAGGTCATTGCTTGTCTGCAGAGGGGGTAGGAATGTGTACCTCCCTGCTTGTTTATGTACCACATGACCGTAGTGTTGTCTGTCTTTATCAGTAACTGTCCTGGATGAAGCAGGTCCTTGAAAGCTGTCAGGGCATTTTGAACAGCTAGCATCTCTTTTTGACTGATGTGAAGATGCATCTGGTTTGCAGGCCATGTGCCCTGAATACATTTTCCTGCCATATGGGCCCCCCAGGCATAATCTGATGCATCCGTTGTCAGTGTCTGTCTGGCTGTGGGTAAGCTGAATGGCAGACCCTTGTTGTGGTGACAGGCTTCTGCCCACCATCGAAACTCCTGTTGCAGGCAGGGAATAAGTGCAATTACTGTCTCCAGGCTGTGGCAATGCTGAGTCCAAACACTTTTTAGGTACCACTGTAGTTTCCTCATATGCAGTCTGGCATATGGAATTAGTAGAATGCAAGATGCCATGAAACCCAAGGCCTGCAGGATTTTCCTTGCAGGTAAGTGGGTTTTTGTTGCCAATTTCTTGAAGTAAGTAGTAAGTTGTTTTTGTTTGTCTGGCATGAGATAAGCCATCTGGGCAGTTGTATTTAAGCTTGCACCCAGGAATATTATCTCTTGAGAGGGCACTAGTTTTGATTTCTTTTCATTTACTGTGTACCCTAGGCCAATTAGTAATCTTTTTACAAACGCCAGATTCTTCAGAAGAAGGTCTTTGTTCTCTGCTTGAATTAGGCAGTCATCCAAGTAGGGATATATTTGAATTCCTTTTTGTCTGCAAAACGCAATTACTGGTGCCAGGCATTTTGTGAAGACCCTGGACGCAGTAGATAAGCCAAATGGCAGTGCAGAGAATTAGTAATGCATTGAGCCAGCTATGAATCTGAGGCATCTTCTGCAAGATTGCCTGATTGAGACATGCAGGTATGCCTCGTTTAGGTCCAAAGTTACGAGCCAAGCCTTCTTGCCCAGCATGGGCAGTAGCTGCTGTAGAGTCAACATCTTGAATTTTGGAACTTCCAGAAACGTATTTAAAATTGACAGGTCCAGTATTGGTCTCCAGGTTTTGTCCTTTCTAGGTACTAGAAAAAGTCTGGAGTAAAATCCTTGCCCCTGCTCTTGTTGTGGTACTTGCTGAATGGCCCTCATGTCCATGAGGGCTGTAATTTGTTTTTGTGCCTCTGCCCATTGATTTTGTGGCAGGTCTGGCATACCTTTTGACCTTGGTAGGGTGTGAAAATGGAACCTGTAGCCTTGGGACACTATGTTCAGGACCCATTTGTCTTGGGTAACCATTTGCCAATTTGATGAAAAAAGTGCTAGTTTTCCCCCTAAGGGGGCTGCCAAAAGAAAAGTGCTTGGATCTGGTAGAGTCATTGGGACTGTTTCCTGTAAGGTTGTGATTTGTCTTCTCCGCTTTTGGAGGTAGGAGCACCCCATTGTTTAGGCCTGTATGAGCCTTGGGGCTGAGATCTGCCTCTGGGACGCCTGTATCTGCCTCTTTGTGGTCTGTCTGACACTGGAAAGGACCAATATTTAGAGGGCCAGTTCCTGCTAAACCTGGGTGGCTGTACCTGTAAAAATCCTTGACTGTCTGCATGGATTTTGCTTTATCCTCCATTTTTTTCAACACCTCTTCTGCTTTAGTACCAAACAAAGTATCATGCTGTAATGGTGCATCTAATAATTTTGCTTTAACGTGATCAGGCAGATTCTATTCCTTTAACCAAGCATGCCTTCTAATAACAGAACCTGTAACAGCGGCCCTGCAAGAGGCCTCCAGTGAATCACAACCACATTGCAAAGTATGCTTTCCCACTTGTTCAGCTGCATGCAATAAATACTGCAATTCCTTGTTCTCTGAACATTCAGTATTTGTCAACAATTTCTGTTTAAGCAGTGACATTAAATATTGTTGATATTTAAGCATACGCAACTGACAATTTAAAGCCCTTACAGCCAGGGTAGCAGAAGTGTAGACTTTTTCCCCCATCTGTCTAGAGCCCTCATCTGTTTTTTAGGCATGGAAGTCTGAGAAGGAGAATGCTGTACTTGTTTCTGTGTCTTCAGAGCTGCTTTAGTCTTTGTCTTTGAAGCTGAAGATGGCTTAATATATAGTTGTGTAGGTCTGAAGGCACCCTCAGAAGCCGATGCCTGCTCATTGGCTCCGGACCCATCTGAGGGAATGATTTCCGAGTGACCAATACCTTGAGTTTCCAGAGGCCTAGTCGGCTCCACGTGGAAGTCGGAAGCAGCCTGTGGCTCTGAGGTAGCGGGAGCCAGGGGCTGCGAATGCGCCTCACTGAGAACTGGCGAACCGGCGACTGGCCTAGCAGAGGCTTCGTCGTCGGTTTTGGACCTCGGATGCCTATCCTTTTCCTTGTCTTTGCGTTTTTTGTAAACTCTGGTTGTCGGCTGGTCCGACGGCGTTATATAATTAAATTTTCGGCCAAAGTAATGAAATGCAAAATCGAACCGACGCATTGGTTAAATCTAGCACAAAACCGACAGCTAGCAACATTGTGATCAGAGCCTAGGCAAGGAATACAGTAAGAGTAAAAATCCTTATGAGGTATTTGCTTCCCACAAGAAATACAATTGTTAACATTTTCTGACATCGGTCTGGAGCAAGAAAAAAGTTTCCTCAACGGGGTACTTAGCTTTAATGGAGACTTCGGTTCTGAAATTCGGATTTGAAAATCTCAGGAGCCGGCCTACCGGCACTTGCGAACTGCTTTTGCTTCGGGCACCGCACGGCAAGAAAGATTGAAGAAAATGGCGTTGGCTGCATCTTTTATACCCCTGGCGCACTGACGTCAGGGAAGAGGCGACAGCAACCGACGCCGGACCTAGACTTTGGAATTCTGGCCGACTGAGGGTAGCCTGCCAGCAGGATAACCCAAGAGTAATGACTGCAACAGTGAAACATGATGAACATCTACTTGGTGTTGAAATTGATAATAATCTCAGATTTGACACTCACATTTCTCTTACCATAAAGTAGTACACAAAAAACTAGGGACATTGTCTAAAAACAAACAATTCCTCACCAAAACAGCCAGAATTTCTGTTGCCAATTCCAAACTAATCTCCACTTTACTTTACGCCTCTCCTATACTTACCTACCTTAGACAAACAGACCTAAACAAGGTTTGCTACAATAAAATTGCTAAGTTTGCCACTGGTGCATCTTATCGCAGCCACCACTGTATCACACTTAAAGAACTTGACTGGCTTGAACTCCCTCAACGTCCTCATCTGAATCAACTCGCACTCATCCACAAGTTAGTAAACTATCCTCAAAGTCCCATCCTTTCAAAACCTTCTACAGCCCTACTACTCCACTAGACCACTACGCTCCAGCAGCAGACATCTACTTCTAGTGACCAAACCCAAGAACTCAGCTGGAGAAGTGCTATTCTCCTGCTTCATATCCAGAATATGGAACAATCTCCCTCCCTCTATAACCACAACACCTTCTTGTAGTCTCTTCAAGACCACACTAAAAACTCTGTCCATGCACCAATCCTGACTAACGACCTTCCTTTTTACCTCCCTTTTCTCTCTCCTCCCACTGCCACCTTGCCTCACACAGTCTGATCATTGCATTCCTTCCTCCGCAGGCTCTGGCTTTCCCTTTACCCTCCCCTACCCTCCTCACTCTCTCTCTCCAACTTGTTATAAAGTGCTTAAATATCTCACTTT
Source organism: Protopterus annectens (assembly GCF_019279795.1). Classification (NCBI taxonomy): domain Eukaryota; kingdom Metazoa; phylum Chordata; order Ceratodontiformes; family Protopteridae; genus Protopterus; species Protopterus annectens. The sequence goes on along the minus strand of NC_056736.1, from coordinate 310,990,983 downwards.
ATCCAGCTGACTTACAACTACCTTTTTCTCACTACCACATCTACTACTCACTCAGTCTCCTCTCTTACTCTATCTTCCCCTTCCTTCCCCCTAGCCCATTTAGTCTGTTCCACCCTAGTGTGGAGCACCTTCTCTATATCTGTCTATTGCAGTATTTGTATGCAAGATATAGGTTTATTTGTTTATAACAGCATCTGTTTGATCTTATACCATCTGTATATACACATCCTACCTTTCTTCCTAGCCTCTAGATTGATGTCGGTATACCTGTTCATTACTAAGTTTCATACTGCATAATGTGTGTTGCAGTATATATTATTTGCTATTGTATTTGTTTTTCTTGTACTCTGCTGCTCATTTATTGTTTTGTGGAGCTTTTCTCCCAGAGCCTCCGATTAAAAAGGACCTGTGTCCAGTTGGAATTTACCGGTAAATAAAATAAAAATAAAAAATAATAATAAATAATATATTTGACAGAGTGTGAAATACCCTCTCAAAATACAGCCTCCAAAGCTTTAACCATTGCTCCACTCTGTTTATATATTCAACGCTTTAAAAACCCTGTTCAGAACTACAGCTACTTGTTTCAGAAAACTTAAGTCTTTTTTTTTATTACTTTGAATACCTTTTCACCGTCAGACACAAATTAGTAAAGAATGTATCACTTTCTGTAGCAAGAAGCTTGAATATATCCATTTCAAACATACCAACACCTCAACAGCAATGTTCGGCAAAAAAAAAAAAAAAATGCCCTCCTTGTAACCACAGTTTCAGGTCCCCATGCTGCCTAACCATTGTCCACACTTTCCAAAAATATATATATACCCAATGACATGAAGAATGAAGATAAATAACTCTTGTCCCAGTATGATGGTCGCTCCTGAACATGAGCAACAGAATACTATGTGTACTTAACTCAGCTTGTAGCTCAGATATTCAGCAGAAGCCAATCTGGTGGTTCCCTGCCATAAACAAACTCTATAACAGAAGGAGGAAACTGATGCTGAATAAGGTGAAGTCCCAAGACTGGAAAAACTCCCATATCAGCCTCAACAAAAAGTTGAGATCCCTCAGCAAATCCTCTAAAGCTAGCTATGAAAACAGAATTGCAGCAGATAGTAAAAACAACCACAAGGCCTTTTACAGTTATGTAAAGAATCTCCACAGAAATACCCAGATTTGCTCTGAGCTACTGCACAATGGTACCTCCTATACCGAGCCAACAGACATTGCCAATATACTGGCAGACAGATTCAGTGCCAACTTTACCCCTCTCCCACCCAAAGGACCAATCATAATACCAGTAGATTGCCAGGCACCCAGTATTACTGCTGCACAGGTTAAAACAGCACTGTCCAGGGCCAAGAATACAGCTTCCATGGGACCTGACAAAATTCCTGGCTATGTTCTACGTGCACTGCACAGTGAACTGGCACCTCACCTGTGTGTCCTGTTCAATCACAGTCTCACCTCAGGCTTTGTCCCTGCTGAATGGCGCACTGCTACAGTCATCCCTCTCCACAAAGGAGGAGTGACTACAGACCCTGGGAACTATCGCCCCATTAGCCTGACGAGTCTGATATGCAAAGCTATGGAATGCATCATCATGGACCTAATAAACAAGGATATAGGGAAACTCCAAACTCTGGATCCCACACAGTTTGGTTTTGTGAAGGGTAGATCACGCCTGCTCAACTTAGGCAACTTCTTTGAGTCAGTCACCAGAGCTGTGGATGAAGGCAACATGGTTCATACAGCCTACCTTGACCTGGACAAGGCCTTTGATACCATTCCCCACTCAGAAATCACAGAAAAACTCACTAAGCTAGGCATCAACCCCTATATCACTAGGTGGGTTGCAAACTGGCTCACAGACAGAACCCACAGTGTGAAAGTAGCTGACTCCAAGTCAGACTGCCGACCAGTCAAGAGTGGAGTCCCACAGGGATCAGTCCTGGGTCCTCTGCTGTTTGGTATCTACTTCTCAGAAGTCCAGGCCAACACGAAGGGACTCTGGCTGACAAAGTTCGCAGATGATTGCAAGTTGGGAGTTATTATTAACTCGCCAAGTGATGCTGACATCCTACAGAAAGGCCTCACTGAGACCAACGACCGGTGTCAAAACCATGGCCTTAAGCTCAATGTCAAAAAATGTGTCGTCAACCCCTTTGGGAAAAACCCAGTTCCCATGAATTTCCACATCAATGGTAGTCCACTGAACACAAAAGACATTATAAGAGATCTGGGAACACAGGTTGACAGCAACCTCTCTTTTGAGCACCACATTGCCACTGTGGTCAAAAAGTCCTATGTGGCACATCTCATTACTAAGGGTTTTGCATCTAGGAAGAGAGAGGTCATTGTCTCCCTCTACTCTTCCCTCATTAGGCCAATCATCAAGTACAATGCCCCATTTAGCATGTACCTCACTAGACACCTGCAACAACTGGAGGCGCCACAAAAGTACCTCGCAAAGAGGATCCTAGGCCTTAAACTCTTGTCCTATATGGACAGACTCAAAAAACTCCAACTATTCTCTGTCTAATACCGCCTACTTAAGAGGTGATCTCTGCTTGACTTACAAAACCATGTCTGACCCAGCTCTGTTACAAATGCTTCATCTAAAGAAATCCCAATCCTTCCACACCACACGCTCCAGATAATCTCAACCTCATTAACACAATCAACAGAACGTGCTGGAGGGACAGGTTCATAACCCAGAGACTGCCCATGCTATGGAATAGACTTCCCATACATGTCAAACAGAGCACCTCATTGCCCCTCTTCAAGAGGGATCTTGATGAGTGGATGGGAAATAGAAAATTCACCCTGGGGATCACTCCAGTGGCTCTACTCAACAGAGGCACTGGGAACTAAGGTTGAGTGGCACGATGTCAGGTTAATCCTATGGGCTAGGCATGTAAAGGCACCAGGGCCATTAGCCTAGTACACACCTATGAACCTATGAATTCACCTGTAAGGAGCATCAAATGCAAAAATATAACTGAAGATATACCTACCAGGGAAAAAAAACAAATGCATGTCTTAAATCAATCCACACAAAAACACTTTTGCCTCTAGCAACTGTCAGCACCATCAACTTTTCAACAAGTAACAAGTTGCCCAGGCAACAGATAACAGAGTTGTCGTCACATCAGAACCAGTCCTTTTACCCACAGTTAACTTATTTAGAAATAGAAAGAAAAGATATAAAAAGGAATAACTTTTACTAGTTTAAAAGTGAACTGTTTAAATAAACTGGTTTATAAACTTGTAATTAGAAAAAGTGTTTCATCAATGAACTATGCCTTTAATTTTCATGAATGTCCCACATGTTTTCTCCATATCCCAAGATGTGTATTTTTCCCCCAATGAGGTGATGTTTTCAAAGCATGCCATCTATCTGCTCCTGTTCCGGCCCCTTTGTCAAATGTTAGAACTCAATGTGGCCCATGAATCAAAAAGTTTGCCCACCCCTGGTATGAGGAGTGGCCCAAGTGGCTGCTGCACAAATAGTGTCTAATGGAAGTCTAGCCTGAAAGGCTGTGGAAGTGGCTAAGCTTCTAGTTGAATGCGCTTTAGGTTTCGAGCACAGCTGTTTTCCCCTGAGCTGATAGATTTCAGAGATGACAGAAGAAAGCCATCTAGATAAGGTCACTTTTGAGACAGGAAGGCCTTTTTTGTTATCAGCATAAGAAATAAAGAGCTGATCGGATTTCCTGAATTGTTTTGTTCTGTCCAAATAATATCTGAGTTGGCGGTGAACATCAAGATAATGTAATTTTTGTTCCGATCTGTTTGAGTAATTAGGGAAAAATACAGGAAGGTCAATAGACTGATTCAAATTACTCTTTGAGGCGACCTAAGGCAAAAAGGTCGGATTAGTTCTCAAGGATACCCTGTCTTTGTGGAAGACCAAATAAGGGGGACGAACAGGGAGAGCATGAAGTTCAGACACTCTCCTAGCCGAGGTAATAGCAACCAGGAAGAGTGTTTTCCATGAAAGAAATTTCAGGGAACATGAAACAGCTGGCTCGAAGGGAGGAAGGATCAAGGATGTCAGCACTAAATTTAGGTCCCATTGAGGAGGAGGACTCCTGACTGCAGGTTTCAGGAGAAAGATTCCTTTTAAGAAGGCTCTACAAAGCCTGTGGGACATAATGTTGTGATCTGCGAACCCGACATGAAAGTTCGAGATAGCAGCCAACTGAACTTTGACCGTGGAAGAAGAAGAGCCCGCGTGAAAGATTTCCGCTAAGAAATCCAAAACTGCTTGAACTGGAGCAGTAAAAGGATCAATATTTTTAGCTTTTGCCCAACAAGAAAAGCGTCTCCATTTGCTGGTATAAATCCTTCTAGTAGAGGATTTTAGGGAAGCCACTATGATATCCCAACAGGATTAGAAATCATAGGAAGCCTGGCTAAGGAAGGAAGTGGAGCAACCATGCTGTGAGGTTGAGAGAAGGGATAGACCGGTGCAGCTGACCCGATTGGTGAATCAGAAGGTCTGGTACTGGGTCCAGATGCCACGGCTGCACCAAAAGGTGACGATGGAGGAACGGAAACCAAATTTGTCGAGGCCAAGAATCATTTTGGCTCTCAAAACGGTGGCTTTCTGGAGAACTTGTGGAATCAGTGGAAAGGGAGGAAAGGCATAAAGAAGTCCCTGGGGCCAATCCTGGGTTAGAGCGTCTCTGGGGGGATGGCCTGGCAGTGGGAAGAGAGAAAAGAAGTCTGGGCATTTGCTGTTTTGGGGAGTAGCAAAAAGATCGCAACATGGGCGGCCCCATTCTAGAAAAATCTCTTCCACTATAGATTGTTTGAGAGACCACTCGTGAGGCATGAGAATAGCTCTGCTCAATCTGTCCGCTAGAATGTTGGTTTTCCCAGGGATATGCGTTGCTACCAGAAACCGATGAGAGTAGATTGCCCATTGCCAAAGTTGGAGAGCTTCTCGACACAAGGGGTAGGACTTGGTTCCGCCCTGTTTGTTGATATACCATACTACAGACATGTTGTCTGTATGAACTGCAATTGTTCCCAAGGGAAGAAAGTCGTTGAGGGCTTGCAACGTTAAAAGCACTGCTCTCATCTCTAGGACATTTATGTGCAGGTGGTATTCGAACGGTTGCCACGTCCCATGAACCATCCTGCCCTGATAATGACCCCCCCACCCGATCAGGGAGGCGTCCGTAGTGACAGTGGCTACAGGGGCCGGGGGTACAAAGGGTCTGCCTTGGTGAATCTGGGGAGAAGCAATCCACCATGAAAGATGATTCTTGCAAATTTGTGTCACCAGGATTTGGTGACGCATTGGAAGTTGTTGGTACGACCACTGAGTGAACAACATCCACTGAAGCAGACGCATGTAGAAGCGGGCCAGGGGAAGAAGGGTAATGGCCGCAGCCATGAGGCCCAACACCTTCAGAACCATTCTGGCTTGCACCTTTTTGTTGGCAAGGATGATCCTCACGTGACTTTGTATATCTGAGATTCTTTGGTCTGTGAGGGTTGCTGACATCCGAACAGTGTTTAAGTTTGCGCCTATGAAGGTAATAGACTGGCAGGGCAATAAGGAGGATTTTTCGTAGTTGATCGAAATTCCCAATTGAGTGCAGAGATTTAATGTGTAATCCCTGGCCTGAAGAAGTTGATGCCTGGTGGTGGCTGAAAGGAGCCAGTCGTCGAGATACAGAAACACCTGGAATCCTTGACGTCTCAGGTGAGCCGTGACCACTGCCATACATTTGGTGAACACTCTGGGGGCTGTAGTGAGACCAAAGGGCAGGGCTCTGAATTGAAATGACTGGACCCCAGCCGGCGGAGAAACCTTCTGGAGCGTCTGTGAATTTTTATGTGATAGTACGCGTCCTGAAGATCTATTGAGCACATCCAGTTGTCCTTCTCTAGGAAGGGCAAAATTGATTGAAGTGTGACCATTCGAATCTTGTCTTTCTCACAGACTTGTTGAGTCTGCTGAGATCCAATATTGGTCTCAGTCTCCCGTCTTTTTGGGGACCAAAAGAATCTTGAGTAGATTCCGGCTCTGAATGGTCTTTTGTAACTGGCTGAATGGCTCTTTTTGTAGAAGCTTTAATACTTCTAAGTCTGCAATTTCCCTTAGACCGGGTGGTACATCTGGAAGGGAATTTGTGTGAGAGAAGGGACTTTCCTCGAAAGGAATTTTGTAATCCTCGGATATAATCGACTGTACCCATCTGTCTTGAGTGAGGGAACGCCAGGCTTCTGGGTACAGCTATAGTCTTCCCCCGACTGCCTCCAAGGATGGACAGTCGGGCAACATCTCAGGGATGCTGGAAGGGCTTGTCAGAGAGAGGCTCTCTGCTTCCCTGGTTCTGTGGACCCCTCTGCCTCTAGAGCGTCTGTTATTACCCCTCTGCCTCTAGGGGTAAACTAACCACGTGTATCCGGCGGGACTCCTTGGGATTTATGGAACCACATCTTTCCACCCTTCTGTCCTTTAGGTAAGGTCTAGAAGGGGTGGAAAACGGACCCCTACGGCAGAAAGAGTCTTGCCGTCCTGTTCACACCTGGTCAATGTATCCTTCACTTGAGGGCCAAACAAAGCTGACCCATCAGAGGAGAGTTTGTGAAGGACGCCTTAAAGGATCTGCAAAATTACAGAGCCGCATCCAGGATTGATGTCTAAGAGCCACCCCTGTACCTGCGGCTACTGCTCCATCTGCTGCATATGATATCAGTCGCATGGAGGAGTTAGCTATAGAATTAAGGATTCCTAGCTGAGAAGCAATTTTCTCTTGAGCCCCTGCAGCCGTAGGATCCTGTACTACTTCACCTAGTTCCTTAAGGATGTCCCTTTGGAGTCTGGTGAAGTGACATAAGTAGTTCAGCGCATAGCAAAGGTCGCTGAAGAAAAATCCGCTTACCATACCTATCCATGGTCCTAGAATCCTTGTTAGGAGGATGGACTGGTACGGAAGGATCTGCAAGTTCCTTCTTAGTGGCAGCCGCCACCACCATGGCATCAACAGGGACACCTTTAAGGAATTGCTTTTCGAGGGGCAGTAATAAATTTAGACGGCCTCCTAGGAACTGGCTCTACAGAGTCAGGAGCAGCCCAAGCCTTTCGAGCAATAACCTCCATAAGGGGTCGAAGGCGGAGACACCCAGGAGGTGGAGGACCGAGATCCAAACGCCTCTAGGTATACCGACTCATCCTCAGAGGGATTTGTGGAGGGCCAGTTTCCCCTCTGTTTTAGGGGTTCTAGGATGTCTGAAAAGGAGACATCCTCAGAGGGGGATCTTGGGGATCCCTCCGACTCATCTAAGTCGGTATCTGAAGTGATAGACTCAGGGGAGTCTAGGTGTTTCCTCTTACAAGTCCTCTTGCGCGGAGGATCTCCTGACTGATCAGGAGAATCCTCGGAAGAGGGGGTTATTCCCAGTGGGGAAACCTGAGGCGGTGGATCTCTGGGTCCGGGAGCACGAGAGATGGAAGAGATATCGACAGGCACTGTAGAGGGAGGAGCTAAGGGAATGGACTGCTGGCTGAGCCCAGTGGCCAGCACACTCATCACCACCTCAAAGGCCCCCCTCCCAGGGAGGTCCGAGAGAACTCGTTCCGAAGAAACCGGGACTCCAGGGCCCACTGAAAGGGAAGGCTCCGAGGCAGATGTCGGAGCCGAGCTCCTGGGCCGAGGCTCCAAGGGAAGAGCGGGTCGGACAAGGGTCCGATGCCACTCACCCCCTCGGAGGAGACCAGGGAAGCCCGACCGCCGAATCCCTCTAAGGAAGGTCTCGAAGAGGAGATAAGAATAGATGCCGAGAGTGCAGAAGGGGGGGGGTATCCGCCCCTCAGCCATAGCAGTAACTATCCCCGTAGACTCCAGCTCCAAACTCTGAGGTAGAGTTGAAGGAGGAACTTGAAGGGTGTGGACTAATAGTCGTCTGTTGAGACGGACTATGCAGCATCTGGGCCAATGCCTGTGATTTCAATAATCTACTTACCACCCTCTCTAAATCATGGTCTGAAAGCCTGGACGACCTAGATGATCGGCTCCGATGGCTCCGCTCCAAGAGGAGAGGTGAAGCCAGAGCCGAGTATCGGTTCAAAGGGGACCTGGACCTCTTCCTCGAAGGAACCATCAGAGCCGACGAAACCATAGATCCAGACGGAGCCGAGGACTTTTCGGCTCAGAAGGTCGATGCATCGGCTCCAGCCGGAGCCGATACAGACATAACAGTAACAGTGTCGGAGCCGGTCGGCGCCGACACCGAAGCCTGAGCCACATGGTGGTTGGAGCCAGTCGGAGCTGACACCGATGTGACCAAAACAGTATCGGGACCGATAGCCATCGGTGCCGAAGATTTACAAGACAGGATCGGCTCCAGCGAGCCGAGGCCACCGGCTTAGATACAGAAGCCTGGGCCTTAGAAGACTTAGAAGTCTTGCTCGGAGCCGATTTGGCCGGAGAGCCCTCCGGTTTAAGGAGACCCCTTAAAATCAACTTATTTCTCCTTTCCTGCAGGACTCTCTGGCTAAAGGAATGACAAATTGCACAGGAGTCCTGCAGGTGGAGAGGTCCCAGGTAATATAAACAAGAAGTGTGACCGTCTGTCAGAGACATCTTCTGACAGCACGAGTCACATTTCTTAAAGCCTGAGACCCTTTCTTTGGACATAGTTGTACACAAACAGAACACAACAACACAGTCCCAAACAGACAAACTAAAGTTATCCAATATATAGTAAACTAACCTCTCACACACACACACACACACCCTGGCCGGGGATGGGAGGGAATGAAGGCCTGACTAAAAGAAGGGGAAGGAAATATAATTTTAGTCAGAAAAGGGCTTACAATTAAGTAAAAAAGAAGGTATTCTAAAGAAAAGTGAAAAAAGTAAAATTTTAGGGGCAAAAAGTAGTTAAACACTAACACTTACCAGGAGCTGGAAAAAGTAGGACCTCATCAGCGAAGCGGCAAACGAGATCTGGGTACTTACCGCCTTGCATCATGGGATATGGGGCTGCCTCGAGCTGGTAAAAGTGACTCTCGAGCTTAGCAAAGTGCCGAGTCGGAGCCGAGGATCGGCTCCGAACCCATCAAGCAAGAATGAAGGCGAGATTGACAACTTAACATACCCTGTTCAGAACTACAGCTACTTGTTTCAGAAAACTTAAGTCTTTTTTTTGTTACTTTGAATACCTTTTCACCGTCAGACACAAATTAGTACAGAATGTATCACTTTCTGTAGCAAGAAGCTTGAATATATCCATTTCAAACATACCAACACCTCAACAGCAATGTTCGGCAAGAAAAAAAAAAAAAATGCCCTCCTTGTAACCACAGTTTCAGGTCCCCATGCTGCCTAACCATCATCCACACTTTCCAAAAATATATATATATATACCCAATGACATGAAGAATGAAGATAAATAACTCTTGTCCCAGTATGATGGTCGCTCCTGAACATGAGCAACAGAATACTATGTGTACTTAACTCAGCTTGTAGCGCAGATATTCAGCAGAAGCCAATCTGGTGGTTCCCTGCCATAAACAAACTCTATAACAGAAGGAGGAAACTGATGCTGAATAAGGTGAAGTCCCAAGACTGGAAAAACTCCCATATCAGCCTCAACAAAAAGTTGAGATCCCTCAGCAAATCCTCTAAAGCTAGCTATGAAAACAGAATTGCAGCAGATAGTAAAAACAACCACAAGGCCTTTTATAGTTATGTAAAGAATCTCCACAGAAATACACAGATTTGCTCTGAGCTACTGCACAATGGTACCTCCTATACAGAGCCAACAGACATTGCCAATATATTGGCAGACAGATTCAGTGCCAACTTTACCCCTCTCCCACCCAAAGGACCAATCATAATACCAGTAGATTGCCAGGCACCCAGTATTACTGCTGCACAGGTTAAAACAGCACTGTCCAAGGCCAAGAATACAGCTTCCATGGGACCTGACAAAATTCCTGGCTATGTTCTACGTGCACTGCACAGTGAACTGGCACCTCACCTGTGTGCCCTGTTCAATCACAGTCTCACCTCAGGCTTTGTCCCTGCTGAATGGCGCACTGCTACAGTCATCCCTCTCCACAAAGGAGGAGTGACTACAGACCCTGGGAACTATCGCCCCATTAGCCTGACGAGTCTGATATGCAAAGCTATGGAATGCATCATCATGGACCTAATAAACAAGGATATAGGGAAACTCCAAACTCTGGATCCCACACAGTTTGGTTTTGTGAAGGGTAGATCACGCCTGCTCAACTTGGGCAACTTCTTTGAGTCAGTCACCAGAGCTGTGGATGAAGGCAACATGGTTCATACAGCCTACCTTGACCTGGACAAGGCCTTTGATACCATTCCCCACTCAGAAATCACAGAAAAACTCACTAAGCTAGGCATCAACCCCTATATCACTAGGTGGGTTGCAAACTGGCTCACAGACAGAACCCACAGTGTGAAAGTAGCTGACTCAAGTCAGACTGCCGACCAGTCAAGAGTGGAGTCCCACAGGGATCAGTCCTAGGTCCTCTGCTGTTTGGTATCTACTTCTCAGAAGTCCAGGCCAACACGAAGGGACTCTGGCTGACAAAGTTCGCAGATGATTGCAAGTTGGGAGTTATTATTAACTCGCCAAGTGATGCTGACATCCTACAGAAAGGCCTCACCGAGACCAACGACCGGTGTCAGAACCATGGCCTTTAGCTCAATGCCAAAAAATGTGTCGTCAACCCCTTTGGGAAAACCCAGTTCCCATGAATTTCCACATCAATGGTAGTCCACTGAACACAAAAGACATTATAAGAGATCTGGGAACACAGGTTGACAGCAACCTCTCTTTTGAGCACCACATTGCCACTGTGGTCAAAAAGTCCTATGTGGCACATCTCATTACTAAGGGTTTTGCATCTAGGAAGAGAGAGGTCATTGTCTCCATCTACTCTTCCCTCATTAGGCCAATCATCAAGTGCAATGCCCCATTTGGCATGTACCTCACTAGACACCTGCAACAACTGGAGAGGCCACAAAAGTACCTCGCAAAGAGGATCCTAGGCCTTAAACTCTTGTCCTATATGGACAGACTCAAAAAACTCCAACTATTCTCTGTCTAATACCGCCTACTTAAGAGGTGATCTCTGCTTGACTTACAAAGCCATGTCTGACCCAGCTCTGTTATAAATGCTTCATCTAAAGAAATCCAAATCCTTCCACACCACACGCTCCAGATAATCTCAACCTCATTAACACAATCAACAGAACGTGCTGGAGGGACAGGTTCATAACCCAGAGACTGCCCATGCTATGGAATAGACTTCCCATACATGTCAAACAGAGCACCTCATTGCCCCTCTTCAAGAGGGATCTTGATGAGTGGATGGGAAATAGAAAATTCACCCTGGGGATCACTCCAGTGGCACTACTCAACAGAGGCACTGGGAACTATGGTTGAGTGGCACGATGTCAGGTTAATCCTATGGGCTAGGCATGTAAAGGCACCAGGGCCATTAGCCTAGTACACACCTATGAACCTATGAATTCACCTGTAAGGAGCATCAAATGCAAAAATATAACTGAAGATATACCTACCAGGGAAAAAAAAACAAATGCATGTCTTAAATCAATCCACACAAAAACACTTTTGCCTCTAGCAACTGTCAGCACCATCAATTTTTCAACAAGTAACAAGTTGCCCAGGCAACAGATAACAGAGTTGTCGTCACATCAGAACCAGTCCTTTTACCCACAGTTAACTTATTTAGAAATAGAAAGAAAAGATATAAAAAGGAATAACTTTTACTAGTTTAAAAGTGAACTGTTTAAATAAACTGGTTTATAAACTTGTAATTAGAAAAAGTGTTTCATCAATGAACTATGCCTTTAATTTTAGCTGGTGTAGCTGTCCTTTGACCCACTACTTGATGGTGTAGCTGTCCTTTGACCCACTACATCAAGTAAAAGTAACGCACTGATCCATTAATGATTACGGAGCATTAATGTTAAAATATGAAGACTAATGTGCTCTGTGAGGTGTCTCTCAACTATGGCGGGAAAATAAAACACGAGAAGAGTCAAGATGCCTCAAACTCTGCTGAAGTTAATTTCCAGATTTATTTTGTTCTAAGAAAAGGAAAGAAAAAAATGGCTTTCTTGACACTCTCGCAGCACTCAAACACGTCCACTTTCCGCAAATGTCAAAGTCGCAACAACCCACCATGTCCATCGCCAACAGTCAACGAATAAACAAATCAAGCACACAAATGCTAAGCAAAACCATCAAACACACAAATGCTAAGCAAAACCATCAAACCCAGACATGACAAAAAACATACAAAACAATTCAAAATGACCACCACAAGCAATTTCCATCCCCACCCCTATCACAGAACACAAAACGATCAAAAAGCATAAAGTCAAACCATACAAATGCTACAAAGATATACACGTGTTAAACCTGTAATACTATAGTCAAGTAATATCAAATAATAAAAAAAAGGACTATCAAAAAAACGGTTACACTTTTAAACCATTTTAGTAAACTAGTTTATCTATGAATCTTTATTTAAATGCATTACAATGAGAACTGACATGTATAGGAATCTTGCATGCATGTTTAACACTACAACAGAGTAAAAAATTAATGGCGTTATAAAGATACTAGAACTACAAGCCGCAGTGGTGCAGCGGTAGCATTGTCGCCTCAAAGCAAGAGGTTCTCCCGTTTGATTATCGGCTGGAGCGCCTTCTGTGTGGAATCTGCATGTCCTCCCCACGGTCGAGTGGCATTCGAAAGACATGTGTGAATGGGCGTGCCTTCGTTGAAGGTTGGGTGTCGAGCTGGCACCTCGGCACCGTAAAAATCTACTGCCAATCATTAGCGGACCGGAGTTCCACTGTGGCGACCCCTAACCGGGAAAAGCCGAAAGAAGAACATAAAGATACTTGAACTGTTAACTATTTTTTAACATTTGTACATTACTTTTATAAAAAATATAATTATTAATTTTAAATGTTAAGATAGAGAAAGAAAAAGAAAGAATAGAGAGGTAAAAAAGCATAATTACCATACTATGGAATGCATCCAGGTTTCCTTTTTGGTTCTAAGTATGTGAGAGTAAAAAAAAAAAAAAAACACACATATGAAGATATTTTGCAATAATACTATGCTGACTGATATTAGAGCTTAAGCAAATTGCCATTTTTCTTGTAATTTCTTTTTCATTAACTTTCCAACTATTTTTTTGGTTTGTCTTGTCAAGGAACTGCCATTCTAATCCATATCCTCTAACTGATCTATTATGTTTTTTGATTTTAAAAAATGACATAGGATGTCTACTTCCTCAAAGATTTTGGTGTCATCAAGTAGTAATATTTTAAGTCTGGCTGGAAAAAGTAAATGAGATCAAGTTTTTTTTTTTTTTTTTTTATTCAAGGTAAAAAAAAAAAACATTTCCTCTTGGACATCACTGCTGGAGAATAATTATTATCAAATCTTATTACTTTATAATCTAGCTTGATGGAAGAGATTTTGACCAGGCAGTAAAGATTAATTCTTTGTCCTGTGATGAAATAAAATCTCACAATAGTAGATCTCGGTGGTGGATTATTTTTAAAAGAAGGAGTAATCAACGACCTATGTGCTCTTTCAATGCCATAAGACATAGCTTCAGGTAAATCAAGAATTTTAGGAAGCCAGGATGTTGAAAAGTCTGTCATGCTTCCTCCTTCAATTTTTTCAGGTAAAGCAAAGATACGGATCTTGCTTCTCTGAGACCGGTTTTCTAGATGATCTATTTTGTTTAAAAGTAGACTACTTTGTTTTAGTAAGAATTCAATGTTGTTTCCATCTTCTGATAATCTCCCTTCCACGTCATTTAAGGCGTCTTCTTATTCCAGATATTTGCATTTTTTGATAGCTTATAGACGTTTCATTTGTTTTGAGCGTTTTTCTTTAAAATTGTCTGTTTTATCTATTTTGTCCATTTTCATTGAGAGTTCTTGAATATTAGTAAGTACAGTCTGAAATTCCTTCTTCAGTAATGAATCCTGAGAACATGTTTTTGTGTGACTCATTCTGAATTTTAAGTAAAGAGATTTTCCGGACCGTAGTTTGACAGGAAAATAGAGATACATAAAACTAAATGTTTTGATATTATCCTTCAGAACAACTGGAAGTAGTGTTATTTAGTTGAAAAAAATCTAATAGAATAACTTACAAATATGATTTCCTGTCAGAAATAAGTGAAATAGCAGAGCAGGAAAATCTGCTGCTAGCCTGTCAGCATCCTCACTACACTCCCCCTGAATTAATATTCTTAAAAAATCCAGTCAAAACATTTTCAACAACTTTAGCCATAACTGTGCTCATTCTTCTATCTGAATTTCTCTTCCAAAATAACCACCATATGATTTTACGTTTAACTGAACTTAACCACTGATTTTAGATTATAGTATACTTACTTGACTGACTGCAGCTGTTTTGTCTAGTTTGCTGCCCCAGTACAACTTTCTGACTGCCTTGCACAGATCAGTTCTGCCCAATCTTTAGCTGATCAGTACTTTTAAACAAGGGAAAACGTCTTTTGAAAGTCCACAGCTTGCTCATGGTATCTGCTGCTCTTTTTGTGGCTGTACCAGTTCATTACTTTTACTGCTCACAAACTTAGATTTAATCTTCTTATACTATATGGCTGCAAGTGCCTGGTCTGGCATGTCAGATGTTTTCAATCCATCTTAAAATAAAAAAAAATAATACACCCCATGATCAGGAATTTGTTTTAGGCCTGGAGGACCTGGATAGTAGATTCAGGGAACGTGGTTATAGCACATTAGACATTAATAAAGGGATGGAATCGATCAATATGTTGAGAGGGGACAGGGCTACTCCATATTTTTCTGAAGGGGCCACAGAGTTTTACTCGAACACTGGAACTACACGTTTGTCAAGAGATTATCCAACACATGGAGGTGAAGTAGTTTTTCCTATTTCTTATACTAAGGATATATCAACACTTAAAGATGTTTTTTTGAAACACTGGCATGTATTATCGGTAGACCCTACCATCAAGAGACTTACTGGTGATAAACCTAGATTCATTTACCGTAATAAGAAGAATATCAAACAGTTGTTATGTTACTTGCAGTACACCAGGGCCTTAGATATAGTGGACCTTACATGACTCCTTGTAACAAATGTAGTTTCTGCCCTTATATTTTGACTGATCCGTATTTAGATACCCCAAGGAACAGGTAGCTATAACATCAGGGTAACTGGTAACTGCATGTCCAAAGATGTGATTTATCTGGCAACCTGCACAGCATGCCCTGCCTACTATGTAGGCAAGACCAACCGTGCTGAGAGACAGGATGCAGAACACATTTATCACATCCGCAAAGAACATCTATATAATGCCCTTGCGAAACACGTGAAGGACTTTGGTTCTATCCATGAGTTTAGATTTAGGGTACTGGAACAGATTTCCAGAACATGCAGAAGGGGTGATGTGGATAACTACACTGAGACACGAGAAATAAACTGGATTATAAAATTTAGGGCAGATGTACCACCGGGCATTAATGGCAAAGTGCCACTACGCCCACTACTAAAGTCTAGGAGACCAAAGATCAATTATTAATAATTATTGACTTTATTTCTTAGTCTAATAGCTTTAATGCTTTTGTCAATATGTCCTTTTCATGCTGACATTGCTGTATATTTTTTTGAAATGAAATTCTTTGGTTATGTATCTTTAAATGATTTTATTTTGGCGCTTTTTTTAGTATATATTAATTTCCTGTTTGAATGGATAATGTTATATGGTCTGATGAAGCTGTTTTAAGTGAAAGCGCTTACCAATTTTATCCAAATAAACCTGTTTTTTGTACGATTAAGAAGATTTGGATTTTTTGGCGGTCTGCAGTTCCATTTTTTGCTACCGAGTGTTTTGGATTGCTTGAGGACCCTCCATTGTTTTGCTCTACGGATTAATTTTATCTTATGTCAGAATGTTTGTTAACAATTTCCATAACTTCATTCAATGTTCTGTTATTTTCTTTACTTTATGACTCAAACTTGCAATTCATTTTTTTTTTAATTTCCAAGAACACATCCTTCAAAGTTAGTTCTCCATGAGTCCCTGTCTTGCAGTCTTTGGAGCATCAGCCATTTTGGTGGTGCTCGATGGAGATGCCTCCCAAGGTTCAGTCTCTCTGTTCTTTTGACATTTACCTCTCTTTGACATTCCCAGCTCTGTTTAAGAGTTTTTGTGTGCTTGTGACTTGTAAGGGAGAGACCTCTATAATTTGTTCTGTTCATGTATGACCAAAATCACAATTTTTCTGTTTGAGCAATCAGAAAGCATGGGAATCCCTCCATCAGATCTGCACTATAGCAGAAGTCTCCAAATGATGCAGTTTGACAGCTCCTTTGACAGTTAAAACAGCTGTCAAATTCCAGTCACTTTAAAAGAAGCAAATGTCAATACTTCTTTGAAATTATCTGAATTTCTCCAATAACTCTAGCCTTTCTTACTCACTTTTTCAATCATAATTCTGTTATGACTTTATCTAATCCCTGGGGTATTTACATATCATAAGAGTTTCATGTTCTTCTCCCTTTTTCATGGTTTTTATTCCAGTCCGTCTGTTTCTCCTCTTCCTTTTTTCTTGCTTTTGCTTGACTGTCTTTCTTTTGTCTTGCTCTCTAGTTCATTTTTTTGTCTCTCTTTTCCTTATTTCTTTATGTTTACAGTCTTCCTTGTTCTCTTATTCTTTTCCTTCACTATTATTAATGCTCATGTTTGCATCTTTGTCTTATTCTTGATTCTTATTGTACTTTAACTGTTTATAATTATCTTATCATGTTTTGTAAGTTTATTACTGTTACTGCAATATGTTGTACTTAGTGTTCTTGTAAATCTTACTGTGTTCATTTTATTGTTTGATCTCCTTTTTTTCAGGCTGAGCCTGAAAAGGGCCATTCAAATATCAGTGCTTTACCCTGGTTAACAAATCTAAATGAACAACTAAATAAAATAGATTTGATAGTTATCAAAAGACATAAAACCACAGCAGTCCAAAGCTTTAAAAATAAATCATCACAATTATAATATTGCATACATAAAACCATCTTTTTCATGAAGTGCCTTACTTCTCCATTGCTATGAAGTCCAACCTGGATCACCCCTCCCTTGCTTGCCAGTTCCAAAGTTCAGTTCAAGTGTAGAGCTTACTATACGGTCATGTGCATCTTGTTCAATAATATTCAAAACAGAATATCACAGTTTCAGAGCAGGCAAAAGTATAATACCAAAATGCTGCTTTTTGGAATGATTTAAAAGTAAGATTTCTTGCTTCTTCATTGCTGTAAAGTACAAAATGTTACAGCCCCATTTGGACCCCCATATTACAGCTGTAGTGAGAAATACAGCTGTATCATCTAATAAAATCCAAAAGCAGAAGTGACAGCTCCAAAGTAATATAATGTCGAATGCCTTATAGAATTAGTTTAACTAAATACATAAACACAGACTCACAAATATATACAAACATGCAGTCACACAAGCACATAGACAAAGGCAAATGTGTCCACACAATCCTGTAGATCTACAATAATTTCTACATATATACCATTATCTTCCCATTCCCAAAAGTAAAACCTATAAGCTCTTCCACTATAAAAAGGAAAAGGGGTTACTTTTTTGTAAAGACACAAAGTATAACCAAAATCATCCTTTAAAAAGTAAACTAATATTAAAAACTCAAAAGAAAAAAAAGGTTGTTTGCAAAGTACAATAATGACCTCAAGGGTAGACATTAACCCAACATATACTCCACGGATGAGGACACCCACTTCACAACACCCTTAGATGGTTTGTTATGTATAAAGCCTACCTTCTTGTGGTTTTCCTTTCATATATCAAGTAACATGACCAAGCCACCTTCAAGCACACTTTGAAAAGGGTACACACTGCTGCAAATAATTATCCAAATATTCCCTGACCATTGTATGACTGATACGAACTCAGACTTTCACCTCTTACCTTATGGTAATTACTTGCCCCAGCTTGGTTCAGCAGTGTCTGAAGATTGCGGATCATCTTCTTTCGGTGCTTACATTCTTCTTTTAAAGATATAATCTCTTCTGAAGACTTTTTCATTTCATTCCTAATCTGGTCTTTATCCAGCTCAGAAGCTTGAAGTTTCTCCTGCAAGGCTTGCAAAGTGGCAGTCAAATATTCCTGAGAATGAAGTAGATATTCGATAGTGAGTTGGGATAGTGTGAAAAGCTTCAGTAACACTGAATCTACTGGGTTTTTGCAATAAGGACATTTCTCATTCTCCACGCTGCAAAATGCAACACTGGGAATAACATCTTGCAATGTAACAAAGTCAAGCTCAACAGCCACCTTGTTCACATCAATAGAACTAATTCTCCTCCAGTCCACACACTCTGTCCGTGGAAGGAACTTAAAGGGTGGAATCCTAAGACTATTTAGTGGAGCTGCTGTATCTGGAGGAGGATGATACGGTGGGGCAGCTGGTAAAGAAGTCATCCCATACGTCCACATAGTTCCCCCCGAGTTTCAGAGCGAATGGGTAAGTGCACGCTGTTGAAAGTCTAAAAAATTAAAACACATATTTTAACAGATAAGTTAACATGGATTACAAAACCACATAAACGGTGAGAAAATCAAAAAACATAAAAAGGAAAAAAAAACTTGCAAAAATAACCACCACATAATGAAATCTATTAAGTTATGTAAATCAATGACATTTTTCAGATAAATATATGAAAGTTCAAAATCCAATTTAAATTAATTTGCTACAATTCTCAGTGCACTTGCCTTGTTTTAGCCACAGAAAGGGAACCACTCACACCAGTGCCAAAGACTGGTATTCAAGCACATTTTGCTTAGGACTCAACTAGGGACCAGCATAGGGAGTATCTTAATCAGTGACTTTGAATCACTTTTCTTACATGATTTCTTGCAAACATTCTAAAGCTACAGACTTAAAATAATGACAAACATTCTTGTTAAATATATGTACATATCTGGGTATCACAAGTATCACTCTGTTCCTCTCCTCACGGTTGACATTACACTTGACAATCCTGAAGGAGAAGTCCAGACTTTTGGTGCTCTTGGAAAAGCATGCCTATCGAGAAGTTAATTTCCTTATTATATTCAGATGAAGGATGAGCTACACAGTTTTAATTAAAGGATTACTAAACTGCTCAAGTAAAGAGATTCTTTCTTACAGTCATTCTACCAATGCTATGAAGATTGAA
The DNA here is from genome assembly GCF_019279795.1 of Protopterus annectens. Taxonomy (NCBI): domain Eukaryota; kingdom Metazoa; phylum Chordata; order Ceratodontiformes; family Protopteridae; genus Protopterus; species Protopterus annectens. Next base: position 310,971,693 of record NC_056736.1, on the reverse strand, counting down.
ATGGCACAGGTTTCCATACAACAATATGCCCCTTCTCTGCCCCTTTATTCAGCTGCTTTCACTGTTTTTGTAAATTACAAGACCTTGCTGTTTGCAATTAATCAGCTTTTTAAACAATGTTAGTCAGAGGGTTCAGGATTGACTAGCTTGTGGGCATTTGCATTGCAGGAAATGATAATAGCTTTCTTTGTGTGTGCTTTATCTTTACATTCTATATCTGAAGAGAGGTTTAATCAGATTATTATGAAGTTGTCATGAAGTAGTGGCTATCCAATATTCTGTACTTTTTTTTAGAACCAAAACGGTTCACTCTCACTCTGCAGACGGTTACTCATTTGGATTTACTGATGTTGGAAACAAATTAAGCGGCTACATTTTACTATGTGATAGACAGGGGTGTTATTCATTTACTTCTGTAACTGCTCATTATGATACTTTTTGAACTTGAATGGCTCTTTCAACTTTTTGCCATGCTTGGTCCTATTGCTAAGTTTGTTGTATGAGAAGGTGGCATAACAATGACAGAAGGCTGTCCACACATGGCAAACAGAAGTATTTACTGATGAAGGGTGAACATGACAAATGCAACTGTAACTTTAAGCACTCATAAGCTAAGGCATTGTCTGTTCCCAACATGAGACATGCAGGAAAGGCATACTGTTGCCCCACAATGATAACGAATTGGTCATGTATCTTATATTCACAAATCAAAAATGCTTCAAGTAGAAGATTCAGAGCTGGTCATCTGCAATATCAGTTGCACAGCATCTAGACAGAAATTATGCACAGCTATTTCGGGTGGATTTAGTTTTACATGATGCAAAGTATGAACACACACACACACCCACACACACACATTTTTTTCTTCTCTCTTCTGCTTCTTTATGCAGTCCCCATGTCATTACATCCCTCAACACTTGTTGTAAATCTAGTACTTATGTCTCATCACTGAGACTACACAGAGGAAGGGGAAAGTACAGCTGTATAAGATAAAACTTACCATAACAGTAGATGTTCAAATGTTTGCTGATGCAGAAGCCTTAGCTACAAGGGTTATATCCTGCCTTGTCTCTATAAAAGCTTGTTCCACCATCCTCTTATGTCTCTTTTATCCATGTTGACAGCACAAGTGGAATGACCTAGTTATCAGTAACTGTGGTGTCATTTAATGCAAATATGTGAAACAGCATTGCCCCAGGAATGACACCTGTGAAGTTTACCCTATTATCCGTTGAATATTAACTGTTTGAGGATTCAGCTCAGTGATCTAAATTCAAAGAAGTTGAACTCATCATTCACACTTTCCCCACAGAAAATCACTGCTACCACAATTTCTATTTTTGCACAGAAGTAATGCGGTCTTTTCTGTTACCACACAGTTGTGGGGCTGTGGATTTACTATCTTTAAGTAATAGGATAGATTGCCCCCCTTGGGTGGGCCACTGGAATATTTTGAGACTAGATAAGAGCATTAGTAGTTTAATTATTACTTAGAGAAATTTTTGAGACTAAGATTAACAATATACAGTATATTTTAAGAGATACAGAACATTTTCTGACTGATTTCTTTAAGTATACACGAGACTTTGAGGTGATGCAGGAGACATATATGGTAACCCATGATGTGGTGTCTTTATTTACAGCGATACTGAATGACGTAAGAATCGAGAGCATCTGCACTCTTTTAAGGGAGATGTTCATGGTTGACTCACATACCATTGAGCTAGTAAGTCAGCTTTTAAGCATTGTGTTAGAGAATAATGTTTTTGGGGGAGATCATTATTGGCAGTCTAATGGCGTAGCTATGGGCACCTCGTGTGCCAATAGCTACGCCAATGCCGTAATGGTAGTGTGGGAAACCAAGTTTATATTGAAGGGTCCCTATGCAGACAGAGTGCATTTTTTAGGAGGCTTGTGGATGACCTCTTCATTTTGTGGAGAGGAAACACTGAAGAACTGGAGGAGTTTGTACAATATATTAATCAAACCTCTACATTTCTGAAGTTTACACATACATATTCTATGAAAACTGTAAACCTCTTAGATGTTAATGTTGAAAAGAAAAATTATGGCACTGTGGTCACTCATCTGCATAAGAAAGAATGCCATGTTTTCCTGGCAGGAACTGAGCTTGTAAATGCACTTGGTGGCTCAAGGCTGTGTTCCACAATGCCATGGCAATTCTGCAGAGGGGGTAAGAATGTGTACCCCCATGCTTGTTTATGTACCACATAACAGTGGTGTTGTTCGTCTTTACCATTAACTGTCCTGGAAGAATGTGGTCCTTGAAGGCTGTCAGAGCATTCTGTACAGCTAACATTTCTTTTTGATTGATATGCAGGTGCATTTGACTTGGGTTCCATTTGCCCTGAATGCACTTCCCTGCCAGGTGAGCCCACCCATGCATAGTCGGATGCGTCTGTTGTTAGGGTTTGGGCGGCAGGGGGTAGTGTGAATGGTAGTCCCTTGTTTTGGTGGCAGGCCTCTGCCCACCAAAGGAACTCTAGGCATAGGCAAGGTATGATAGGAATCATTGCTTCTAGATCCTAAGAATGTTGACACCATAGGCTTTTTAGATACCATTGTAGTTTCCTCATATGCAGTCTTGCATATGGAATTAGAAGAATGCAGGTGGCCGTGAACCCCAAGGCTTGTAGCATTTGCCTTGCAGATAGCAGGGTTTTTGTGGCCACTTGTTTGAAGTAGGTAGTCAAATAAATTTGTTTCTCTGGCGTGAGGAAAGCCATCTGGGAAGTTGTATTCAAGCTTGCTCCCAGAAATATAATTTGTTGAAAGGGTACCAGGTGTGATTTCTTTTCGTTTATGGTGTACCCCAGACAAGTTAGCACCCTTTGTACAAAGCCCAGATGATTCAAAAGTATGTCCTGGCTTTCTGCTTGAATAAGACAATCGTCCAGATATGGGTATATTTGAATATTTCTTTGCCTGCAAAATGCAATGACTGGAGCTAGGCACTTTGTGAATACCATGGGCGCAGTAGATAAGCCAAAGGGCAGTGCAGAGAACTGATAGTGCTTGTAGCCTGCTTTGAAGCATATGTATCTTCTGCAAGATTCCCCGATTGGGATGTGCAGGTATGCTTCCTTTAAATCTAGTGTTGCCAACCAGGAATTTTTGCCTAGCATAGGAAGCAACTGGTGAAGAGTCAGCATCTTGAATTTTGGAATTACCAAAAAGGTGTTTAGAGTAGACAGGTCCAGTATAGGATGCCATGAATTGTCTTTTCTGGGTAGCAGGAAAAGTCTGGACTAAAAACCTTGTCCCTTTTCCTCTTCTGGTACCAACTGAATAGCCCCTATGCTTGAGAGAGAAAGTACTTGCTTTTGGGCCTCTGCTCACTGATTTGGGGGTAGATCTGGCCACCCGCTTGGTGTTGGTAATGTGTGGAAGTGAAATCTGTATCCTTGGGACACTATATTTAAAACCCATTTGTCCTGGGCAATGAGTTCCCAGTTCTTTGCATGAAGAGCAATCTTTCCCCCCAAAGGGGCGGTCAGTTGAGAAGTGCTTGGAAGTTTTAAAAAGAAGTCATTGAGACAGTTTACCATAGGGTGGGGAGTTTTATTACTCCCAGATTTGGAAGAGGAGGCCCCCCCACTGCTTAGTCCTGTGCATACCCTGGGACTGAAGCCAGGGTGCTCTGCTGGATCTGGGTTTGGACTGAGAAGGTCTGGAAGAGGCAGGAAAGGACCAATTCTTGGAAGGCCAATGCCTACTAAACATTGGAGGTTGTACTTGTAAGAAATCTTTAATAGTTTGCATAGATTTAGCTTTTTCCTCCATCTTTTTAAGAACTTCTTCTGCCTTGTTGCCAAACAGGCAGTCCTGACTTAAGGGAGCATCCATTAATTTTGCTTTAACATGACCTGGCAAGGATTGCTCCTTAAGCCAAGCATGCCTTCTAAGTACAGACCAGTTACAGCAGCCCTGCAAGATGCCTCTAGTGAATCAAAACCACATTGCAAAGTAGGTTTACCAACTTGCTCAGCTGAATGCAGTAAATCCTGTAAATCCTTATTTTCAGCACAATCAGGAATCAACATAATTTTCTGTTTAAGCAATCCAATAATATGCTGCTGATACTTTAACATATGAAACTGGCAGTTTAAGGCCCTAATGACCAAAGTTGCAGAAGTGTATACCTTCTTACCCAATCTGTCCAGCGCCCTGGAGTCTCTATCAGTGGGGGTAGGATTTTTGGCAGCAGTAGCTTTAATGCCCTTGGGTCCCTGTGAAATGGTCTCAGGATCCGCAGTAGGATTTTTAAAAAGGAACCTGTGAGAGTCAGGGACCCTGTAATATCTATCAGGTTTTCTGGGAGCAGGAGGTAAAGAATCAGGGGCCAAGCTAGATTCCGAAAAGGCATCATCAACAATGTCTAGTACAGGAGGCATGGCTAAAGGCCTGTGCTGGGGCAGGAGTAAGAAATCCCTAAGCCTCTTTTTAGAATCAGAAAAATCCTGACTTTCCCAACGAAAATGCTCCCTGAGGGTAATCAAGGTTTCACCAAAAGAAAAATCCTCTGGGGGGGATGTAGAGGGAAAAGAGTCCTCAGCATCAGAATCCTCATAGGTAGATAAAGATAAATCCTGGTCATCAGAGAAAACAGAAAATTCAGAATCCTAGTTAGAAGTATCATAAGCAAACTCAGTCCTAGGTCTCTTAGAGGGGGAAAGTTGGCTTCCCCTGATTAAAGTAATAAGGTCTTCAGCCATTCTTATCATTTGTTTTTTAGGCAAAGAGGCCTGGCTATGCGGTCTGGGCATCAGTTTTCTAGGCATGGTTCAAGTTTTAGGCCTTGAAGAAGAAGATGGCGTTGGTTTAATATGCAAGTCAGTAGGCCTGAATACACCCTCAGAAGCCGGTGCCTGCACAGCGGCTCTGGACCCATCCAAGGTAGAGACATCCGCAGGTTCCACAGTTAAAGCATCTCGCGGCATACCAGACTCCGAAAGGATCTCAGCAGAGACCTGCGAATCTGAAGTAGTAGGTATCAGGGGCTGCAAAAGCACCTCACTCAGTACTGGCGAACTGGCGTCTGACTTAGGAGAAGCGTCGTCGGCAGCTTTGGACCTCGGCGGGCTGTCTCCTGTCTCTATCTTTGCGTTTTTTCGGAATGTCGGTAGTCGCATGGTTTACTGAAGACATATCGGGATAATTGAACCAAGTACCAAAATATTTAGAAGCGTAAATATACCGACGACGGACAGCTCGTGGTTTAAATAAAGCACAAAACAGACAGCGAGGTACGTTGTGGTCAGGCCCTAGGCAAGGAATACAGTATGAATGAAAATCTTTATGAGGCATTTGCTTTCCACAAGTAATGCAATTATTTACTTTTACTGACATTGGTTAAGAGCAAGAAAAAGTTTCCCCAACGGGGCACTTAGCTTTTAGTTGAAGACTTCGGTTCTGAAACTCGAAAATTTCAGGAGTCGGCCGACCGGCACTTGCGAACTGCTTCGGGCACCGCACGGCAAAGAAAGACTGATGTAATGGTGTCGGCTGCATGTTTATACCACGGACGACACAGAAGAAGAGACAGCAACCGACGCAGGACCCAAGAATTTGTTAATCGGGCCGACTGAGGGCTACTGCAAGCTGATAACCCAAATGTAATGACTGCAACAGTGAAACACGAAGAACATCTAGAGGAGTTTGTACAATATATTAATCAAATCTCTACATTTCTGAAGTTTACACATACATATTCTATGAAAACAGTAAACTTCTTAGATGTTAATGTTGAAAAGAAAAATTATGGCACTGTGGTCACTCATCTGCATAAGAAAGAATACCATGCAAACCATTTATTAGCCAAAGATAATATGCACCCCCCATATATTTTTCGAAATGTCATTCACAACCAGTTTTATAGAGCTTCAAGATTGAATGTGACAGATAAAGATTTTGTTCATCAAGTTGAGCAAACCAGTAGTGATCTATTAGAAAGGGGATATCACATTAATGATATACAGAACAGCATCAAGGAAGTGAGTAAACAGAGATGTTTTAAGGTCAAACCATATTTTTCCTAGGAGTGAAGACTTTAAAGAAGGACACAGTTATGGGCAGAAAAATAATATTAGAGAAAATAGACAACTAGAATATCATCCCATCACTCCAAAGATGCATGGATGTATAAGAATGTGATAGAGAAACAATGTAATATATTGAGACTAGATAAGAGCATTAGTAGTTTAATAGATGTGAAACCTAAGTATTCATTGAAGAACTATAAATCTTTGAAGAGACAGTTATGTCAACCTAAGGTTAATGATAGGAAGCATTACCCTACAAGGTCAGCTATAGAAAAAGGTACAAGAAAATGTGGCAGATGTAATTTCTGCAAGTATATAGACAGTACTTCTAAGTCTGAACATCCAGACCAGTTAAAGACATATGAGTTTAACATCAATGCTACCTGTGAAACAGAGCACCTACTCTATTTGGCCCACTGCACAGTGTGCCATAGTTTCTATGTAGGGAAGACAAGACAGGTCGCTGAAGGAAAGAATACGTCAACACATTTCATAGGTTCATAGGTTCATACTAGGCTATCTGCCCTAAGGCATTCATAAGCCTAGCCAGAGTGTGTTTGGCTTTCGCCACCCATTTTAAATTAATTTTGCTATGCCCTTTTTCAAGGTTAGTATACTGTGCCTCTGTCTAACAGTGACACAGAAGTGATACCCGGGGTAAACCTACGATCTCCCATCCACTCATCAAGATTCCTCTTGAAGAGAGTCAATGAGGGACTCTGCCTAACCTGGACTGGGATTTTATTCCAGAGTGAAGGGAGCCTCTGGGTTATGAATCTGTCCCTCCAGCATGTCCTATTTATTTCAGTGCTGAGATTCAAGTCTCTCGAGCGCGTAGCTCTTCATAAAGACAACAAAGTGAATGCTTTGGCTAGACTCACTATTAATAATGATATGGAACTTGTCTTTACATTTTTTGGTTATAGGGAGAACATATGACAGTAAAAGGGGGGAACCTACAGAACATCACTGAAGAGCTTGAAGCTAAATGGATAGTAAGACTAAGGGCTGATAGAGGACATGGATTAAATGAATATATACCCTGCATCCTAAGTTAAAGTCTAGGCAGCTTTTTAGGTAAGATATGCTGTGGAATTGTTTGGAGAACAAGTGGAAAATGTAAACATGCAGATATATTCTGTGCTAGTGATTGTACACAGATAGGTTTTCTGGTGTATGTATGTATGTATATATATATATATATATATATATATATATATATATATATATATATATATATAGTTCAGACTTCTAGTCCAGTTTTAATGGCACGTTCCTTGTGGAATGTTGCTTTAAACTGAAAGAGCTTATTCACACTAGAACAATGTATTGGTTGGTTTTAGTCATGTGTCTCAAGAGGATGTATATTTAAACCAAGAGCTGTTTTTAAAATGTATTAGACATCTGAAGAAGTGGGGTGACCCAAGAAAGTGCTTGTATCAATTAAAGATTTTTATACTGGATTTTACAGCCATCTCCAAGTCCTGGTGTTTTGCTTCTTATTCTGGATCTGTTTTGTGCAGGACAAGTGAGTTCTAAAGCTTTGGTGGCAGTTTTGTGTTTTTTAGTCTTCATCTAGAAGAAAAGAAAACAAACCAATCATCACTGATGAAGGCTTGATATACAAGCCAAAACCGGTTTGGATTGTGAACTGTAGGCTTTCTGCCTTTTTATGTGCCCTATGGCATAATAGAGATATTATTTATCAGTACACCATTGCCTGCTAGTCAACGTTTTTTCTGATTTGCTTTTTCAGACCTGGCAGTTGCCTTACGTGCAGGGACTGTTTTTTTTGTTGCACCAGTACAATCCCCAGATCTTGTTTGCTGCTGACTAGAAGAAATAATAACATACAGAAAGAAGCCAATACTAAAAAGGTCTCCATAAATAATGAAATTAACATTTTTCTGTCTCCAGGTACTTCCAGGATAGGGGCAGGAGGGCGGGTTCTTAAGAATGAAGAGTGAGATGGACTACAAACATGGAACGTTATGGTGTGTACATAACTTCCCATCTCACCTTCATTCTTACATATGGGACAGCGTCCCTAGCGCCTTATTCTCGGGTGGCTCAAGGAAAAATACTCAAGTACCGTGGACCAAAAGATGCTCTACCCCTGGAGGTTAAATCCAATTTGTAATGAGTAATAAAAGTGTGGGGGTAGCCCATGTAGCTGCTGCACAAATATTATCAAGTGGGACCCTGGCTTGAAAGGCTGCAGAGGTAGACTGAGATCTGGTAGAATGAGCCTTGATTTTAAAGGGTAAAGGTTTACCCTCAGAATTGTAAACACAAGCTATACAGCTAGAAATCCAATTAGAGAGAGTTACTTTGGAAAATGGTAAGCCCAATCTGGATTCGGAAAAGGAAATGAATAATTGATCTGATTTTCTGATGTCTTTAGTCCGGTGCAAATAAAAACGTAATTGTTTATGGACATCCAGCTGGTGAAACCTGTACTCAGCTGTGTTGGAGTCATTTGGAAAGAAAACCGGAAGTTCTATGGATTGATTCAAAGTGGCATGGGAGCAGACCTTGAGGACAAAGGAGGGATTAGTACGAAGGGACACCCTGTCTTTGTGAAAAATCAGATAAGGTGGTTTAACAAACAATGCATGCAACTCTGACACCCATCTGGCTGACGTGATTGCCACCAAAAACAACGTCTTCCAAGACAAAAATTTCAAAGAGGATGAATGAGAAGGCTCAAAGGGCGGAAATGTTAATTTAGATAACACAAAATTTAAATCCCATGAGGCCACAGGTTCTTGAATACGTGGTCTTAAAGTGGCACCTTTAAGGAAGGTTTTGCACAGCTTATGAGACATCAAGTTAGAATCTGGAAAACCTAGATGAAAATTTGAAATCGCTGCCAATTGAACTCTGATAGTGGTAGCCGCAGATCCTTGGTGAAAAAGCTCAGAAAGGAATTCCAAAACCACTGGAATGGAGGCAGTGTAGGGGTCAACATCCATTTTCTCCGCCCAAAGAGAGAATCTTCTCCATTTACTGGAATATAGTCTCCTAGTGGAAGGTTTATGAGAAGACGTAAGGATACGAGTCACGGAAGGTGAGAAGTCGTGAAGCCTGACTAGGGATGGAACTGGAGCAGCCACACTGTCAAATTGAGGGTGTGTAAGGAGGGGGGGTGAAGCGAACCTGACATGTGAGTCAACAGGTCTGGAACTGGGTCCAGAATCCAAGGATCGTCCAGGAGAAGAGGCTCGAGGAAGGGGAACCAAACCTGAAGAGGCCAGTAAGGAACAATGAGAATCAGTTTGCTTCCCAGCTGTTTCGCTTTCTGAATAACCTTGGCAAGGAGAGGAAAGGGAAGAAAAACATACAGGAGACCCAGGGGCCAATCGTGAACAAGTGCGTCTCTCGGTGACTCCCCCGGAGAGGGAATGAGGGAAAAGTAGCTGCTGCATTTGGCATTGATTGGGCTGGCAAAGAGATCGCAGCAAGGCTGTCCCCATCTGTGGAAAATCTGTTCTGCTGTTTCCTGTTTCAGAGACCACTCGTGAGGCATCAGGATTGCCCAGCTGAGCTTGCCAGCTATCACTTTGGTCGTCCCTGGAATGTGCGTTGCCACCAGAAAACGCTGGGAAGATATTGCCCATTTCCAAACTCAAATGGCCTCTTGACAAAGTGGGTAAGATCTGGTTCCACTCTGTTTGTTGATATACCATACTACAGACATGTTGTCTGACTGTATTGCAATAGTCCCCATAGGAAGAAGGTTGTGAAGTACTTGCAACACCAGGAGCACTGCCCTCATCTCTAGAACGTTGATATGCAGGCGAGCCTCGTGATCTTGCCATGTGCCTTGGACAGTCCTGCCTAGATAATGCCCCCACCCTGTAAGGCATCCGCGGCCACAGTGGCAACGGGTTGGCGAGGACCAAATGAAGCGCTCGTGGTCAGTTGATTGGGTAATGTCCACCAAAGGAGGTCCTTCTTGCAAAATTCTGTCAGCAGAATGTGATGGGATAATGGAAGGTGTTGAAAGGGCCATTGGGATGACAGAAGCCACTGAAGAATTCTCACGTGTAACCTGGCTAGTGGCACTAATAGTATGGTGGAAGCCATGGTCCCTAGGAGCTGCAAAATAATCATGGCTTTGAACTTTCGTAAGGGGAGAAGATGCTGAATTTGAAGAACCAGGTTCTGTGCCCTTTCGGCAGGAAGATGATCCACCATGTTTACTGTGTCTATTTCTGCTCCTATAAAAATCACAGATTGAGAAGGCAATAAGGCAGGTTTTTCCCAATTTATAGAGATTCCCAGCTGGGCACAAAGCTGAATAGTAGCGTCCCTGCTATGAAGGAGTATATGCCTGGTGGGGGTGGTCAGGAGCCAGTCGTCCAAATACGGAAACACCTGGAATCCTTGATGTCTCAGGTGAGCTGTCACTACTGCCATACATTTGGTGAACACCCTGGGGGCTGTGGTTGAGACCAAATGGCAGAGTGTGGAACAGGTAATGACTGGCACCCATCTGGAAGCATAGATGACTCTGACACCCTGTCCATTTTTATGTGGTAGTAGGCGTCTTGGAGATCTACTGAGCACATCCAATTGTCTTTCCCTAACAACAGGAGTACAGACTGTAGTGTTACCTTCCACATCTTGTCCTTCTTTACTGATTTGTTCAATCTGCTGAGGTCCAGAATGGGCCTCCAGTATACTGTACGTTTTGACACTAAAAAGAATCTGGAGTAAGTTCCGGATCCTATTTGGTCTGCTGGGACGATTTGGATGACTCTTTCTGACAGCAACTTGTTGACCTCCACAGTTGCCCAATCCCTGTGATTGGGTGGAACATCTGGGATCTTCTTGGGAACAAAAGGTAGAAGAGAAAAGGGTATGACATTACCTCTGGCAATAATTCTTTGTACCCACTTGTCTTGAGTGATACTTAGCCAGGATTCTGGATACAAAGAAATGTGACCCCCGACCGGCTCCAGAGAAGCACAGTTGGGCCACACATCAGGAGCACTGGTAAGGCCGGCCCCGAAAGGAATCACGACCTCCCTGGTTTTGCGGACCGCTTCTGCCTCTAGGGCTACATCTACCATTTCCTCCTCTGCCTCTCAAGGAGGAGTCACCCTGTGCCTCCTAGCAAAAACCTCTGGGACTTCTTGAATCACATCTTACCGCTCCTCTGACCCTTAGGGTATGGTCTAGAAGGAACAGTAAAACATACTCCGACGGCAGAGAGTGCTTTTCCATCTTGCTCGCACCGGGTGAGAGTGTCCTTTATATTGGATCCAAACAATGAGGAACTGTCGAAGGGGGCGTTGGTAAAAGTAGACAAACAGTTCCGCAAAGTTACATAAATGCATCCAGGAATGAGTTCAAGGTGGACAACTGGGCAGAAACCTTGTCAGGGGTTCCCTCCGTACATGTACCTTGTAAAGAGTCTCCTAACTCTTTAAGGAGATCTCTCTGAAGCCTTGTAAAGTGAGTACGGTAATTCAGCGATCTAAAGGTAAATGCCGCTGAAGAAAAGATACACTTCCCATATCTGTCCATCGTTTGAGACTCCTTATTCGGCAGATGAACAGAAGAAGACGTCTTAGCTAGGTCATTCTTAGTGCCCGCTGCCACCACCATGGAATCTACAGGCACACCTTTAGATAAAATGTCTTTTCCTGGAGGGGGAGAAAGGAACTTGTTCGGTCTCCTGGGGACTGGCTCCATGGCATCAGGAGTATCCCACACCTTTCAACTAACTAAATCCATCAGTTCCTCGAAGGGTGGAGACACCCAAGAGGCAGAAGGTTGAGACCACGAAAGCCTTCAGGTACACTGACTCATCAGAAGGAGTGACAGTGGGCTAGCCGCACCTCTGTTTAAAGATCTCCAGGATGCCTGCAAAGGAGACATCATCAGAGGATGACTTGGGGGACCCTTCAGACTCCTCGAGGTCAGTGTCAGATGTCAAAGACTCATCCTGGGAGTCAACATACTTCCTCTTACAAGTCCTCTTCCGTGGAGGCTCCTCAGAAGGACATTCCAGGGTCTCAGAAGAGTAGGGGCCACCAGCCGGTGGCTCCTGAGGCTGAGAGGGTCTCTGCTGCCGCTGGAGGGAGTAGGAGATGAGACAGAAGTAGGTGCTTTAGGGGGAAGAGTGCCAGTACCTCTGGTAGGAGCTGACAATTGGGGCAGCACACTCCTCATCATCTTGAATGCCAACATCTCTGGCTCAGAGGACCTCCCCAGCTCCGAGGAGACTGAGGATGCCATCGGCGCCAGAGCCATCGGCTCCGAGACAGACGCAGGGTCCAAACTCACCCTAGCCGACGCGAGGAAAACTCGGAACCAAAGAAGTTTGGTTCCAAGCATCCCTGTCGGGGCCGACCGGAGACTTCGGGCCCTGGACACTACGGACGGCACCGAAAGTGTCGGAGCAGAACTCGGCTCCGAAACAGCCATAAGGGGAGCTGGAGCCGAAGGTTCCACCAGTGGTACCAAGCACTCCAGCTCCAAAAGACGAGCATGGCTTGGAGGAGGAATGATCACAGAGGGTTGAATGGACTCGAGTGGCTCCAGAACTGATTGGGTCGGAGCCAACAACAATTTAGGCAAAGCAGAGGACGGTCTCAGCACTACCCTCCCCACATCTTCTTCCGATAAACTCCTGGAAGACCTGGATGACATAGTAGGAGATCGGGATCTCTGAGGTATAGGAGACTTCAATAACAAGGAGGATGGTAGAGGGTCCATAGACCGGCTCTGAGAAACAGTCTCAATAGTCTCAGCGGTCGGCTCCGAAATACTTTGAACCGACCCTGCAATAACAATACCGCTCTCAGTCAGCCTCGAGGTCTGTGGAGCTGATGAGACGGTGGACTTGTCTGTTTTTGAAACTTTAAGAGGTGGCTCCGAGACACCAGCCGGTGCTGGGGAGGGCCTCTTAGAAGATTTTGACTTTCCCTTAGTAGATTTGGAGGATGATGAGGAACTAGACAAATCTTCCTCGAAGGAAGGTTTAAGAAGACCTTTTAGGATGAGCTTGTTCTTCCGTTCCTGCAACACCGTAGGACTAAATGCATGACAAAATAAACAGGTCTCTCGTAAATGGATGGCCCCTAAACAGTAAAAGCAGTTACCATGACCATCCGTTATAGACATTTTTTGGAAAGCACTTAATATATTTCTTAAATCTGGATGGCTTATGATCCTTCCTCTTTTTAGACATTCTGTAGTAGGGGACACACGCACACAGAGAAAGGAAGAAGGAGGACTAGGTCCTCTAAATTAAACGGGCCTAGCCCTGCAGGAAGGAAAAGACACCACGAGGACTAGGTCCTCTAAGTTAAACAAGACTAGCCTGGGCAAGGAAGAGATGAGGTCTTCTAACTGAAAAAGACCCAGAAAGTTAGAGAAAGTTAGAAAGTATCACACACTCAGCAGAAACATAGTAATGAGCAGGAATTCACAAAAACTAGGCTTATGCCAAGCACAAACAGAACGTAGTTCTGTTGACAATAGTAGCAATCCAACGATGCTAACAACAAGCTAATTAACTAGGCAAATTAACAAGCGGGAAACCGCCAAAAACTCTATTAACACACACAGAATAACAGAGCGCAAAAGGTGCCTACACTACTAATCTAGAAAAACCAGTACAGGGGATACCAACTAAGTAAGAAAGGGTCAAAGGCCAAAAATTGCACCAAATAGCGCAAGTAAAAGCTAACATCTCTAATAACAACTACGCTAACTGATTACCATAAGCAGTGACAGTTTTAACTATATTAAACTATTTTAAACTAAACAGAGCCAAGAAATTTTGTAAAAGTGGAAATAAATGCAATCACTTAGCCAGAGCCAAAGAGAAGCACAACCGAACTCGTCAAAGCAGCAAATGAGATCTGGAGATTGTACTGGTGCACCATGGGATACCTACCTAACCACGAGCCAACCAGAAGTCTTCCAGCTTTTAAATAGGCCGAGTCGGAGCCGAGGATCGGCTCCAATCCCATATGTAAGAATGAAGGTGAGACAGGACACAGAACATCAGTACTTACACTTTTAAAGACTACTCTGTCAGAGATGCTGGGTAAGCAAACTGCAGTGACTAGGGAAATTATTTTTGTGAGCTATGATACAGTGTTGGAATTGCCTAGGCATAGTAAGGCCTTGCAGAGTCCAATTATGATGGCTGCCAAAAAAGCAATAACAAGAAAATGGAAATCAACGCCTAAATCAATTTTACTAGAAGTAACAAAGATAGTAACAGAGATAAAACAACTGGAACTGGGATCTTTAGAAAAGGGTAGGAGTAAATTACACAACAAAAAATGGGAAATGTGGGACCACTAAATGCAGAGGAGGGACAATGTTTAAAAGAAGGCAGGATCTAAATAAGCTATGCAATGGTTGACTGACAATGACTGAATATATTAAAAGAGATGTACAATGTTTGCCGCTACAGTTGTGTTGGTACGGTTTGTAAGGAATAATGTTTGCAACTGAGATTGTGCCACTAAGATTTATGTAAGACTGTCTGGCACACATGATTTAATAAAGATTTTTTTTTTACAAGAAACATTACTTACACTTTTAATTTCCAGTGTAGGGATTCCCCTACTCTTTGCTTCGTATCACTCAGTCACCCTTCTATGCACTTAATCAGCTTATGTACTACCCTTAGCCCCTTCATTGTGCCCATCAGTCTCTTGTGAGGGACAGAGTCAAATGATTTAGCGAATTCATGTCAAGCAACACCAGCAGAGTTACATCTTTCAATCTACAATGGAACCCAATCATGTTCAATTTACAGTTCCCAGTTCCGGAAAACCATGTCGGTACTTATACTGTAATATGAGGTTCATGAGGAAAGAGCTAACCACTTCCTCAATCCCTATTCTGTAGCTTTCACTGTTACTATCAGGTTCATAAATATGGAATTCTTCAAGAGGAATTTCTTGCTCACCTCTTGATGACAGACGCCGCTAATATCGCCTCATTTCAGTCCTACGGAACATTACCACTGCTGAGTGGCTTGCTGAAGAGTTCAAGTCAAGGAGATCTGTAAATATGCCTGCCAAGTCATTTAAAATCCTGGAGAGTCTGTTGTTAGACCAGGTACTTTGTCTCACCCTAACGTATTGGTTTTACAGCTACCCTTGACATGGGACTGTTACAAGAGTTCATTCTTTCCCACTTTTAGAATTCATACTTTTTCAAAAATAAAATATTAGGAAGATGGCTTTCACTCAGATGATGGGTTTGAGATCACCTTTTCTCAAACTTTTTTTAAACTAACTGCACCTTAATGATCATTTTCAAAGCACTCTAAATCTACATCAATGTCGTTGTTGTGTCTTTCGGCTTATCCCGGTTAGGGGTCGCCACAGCGGAACTCCGGTCCGCTAATGTTTGGTAGTGGATTTTTATGTGCCGAGTTACCAGCCCTGACGCACAACCTTCAACGAAGGCACGCCCATTCACGCATGCCTCCCCACAGAAGATGCTCTAGCTGAGAATCGAACGGGACAACATCTTGCTGTGAGGTGACAATGCTACCACAGCACCACTACGGCGGGTAATATTTACATCAATAGATATTACCCACGGTATATTCAATTTAATAAACTAATCGCTCTGCCACTAAATGATTCAAATGTATCTGCAGAAAAAAATGTTGCAGACATTACAATGAGTGAGGACAAGTCAGAGAGCTAGAGACAATGGAAGGCATCCTTTAATTTTAACTAAAAACATGTAAATAACAAAACTCACATTAAAAATTCAAGTCCGATGAGGCTAGACAAGAGACCTGGTAGCTTTCCCTACAGAAGCAAGAAATAATAAAGAAACCCCATTGATCGTGTTAAATAATTTTAGCATGTGAACATGACCCTGATCTAATGCAACAAACTGCAGTGCTGCATATTCTGGGGTAGGGGTTCACATCATCATCATCAGAAAACAATTTTAAATTAATTAGTCTAATTGCATAGAGTACAGTGCAGTGTGTTTTTAAAGAATCCCACAAGGCTGGTACCCTCTCAACCTCTTGGCTCAAAAAATCTGTACAAAACAAAAAATAATTGGGGGTACAAAGACCCAAAAATAAGCACACATTTCAAATATTACCATTATAAACTTAGAAAGTTGCTAAAATAACAGCGTTTGTTAGCATGTTTTTCTGAAGGATATGAAGTCTGAAACTCAAAAATCTGGACAGATGAAAGGTGCAGAGGCTATTGTGCTTGATATCACATGACTGCCTTGCATGAGCAGTTGCTGCCATTATACTGAAAAGCATGGCTGCTTTCCTGGTAGCTCCTTAACCAGCATGTTATTTACTAGCATAAAATATCTACAAATAATTACTGAACCCAGAAATAAGCAATACATACTGTCACAGCAAGTTAAAAGAAGTCACCAAAGGATAACATTTTTGGCAGTTTGCAATTTGAAGCCTCCACTTGTCTGAACCTGACTACCTGCTTCACATTCAGAATCCAGGGGTTCTGGATTTAAAAAAATACAACAAAGCTGAACAAAACAAATTATTCCACTAGACCATCTATACTAATTGTCTTAATTAAAGCAACTCCTAAACAAAGGGCAGAAAAAAATGAATGGACAGTTTGTTAAAACTAATAAAATGACAAGAAGGCAATACAAATTCAACCATTTACATGTAAGAAATAAACATCACAGCAAGCTGTTGCCACAAGAGAAATACTATTCTGAACTGAAATGGATTGACACTGTAACAAAGTGAAAACAAAACCACTTAAACTTCAGAATGCAGCATTATAATGTATTACAGCAATAACCCGACGCTGGTAATGCGATTTTAACCATGATTTGTTGGGTTTATCCAGGCGGGCAAAGCCCAAACCAAACAGACCGGTTAAATCCTCACATTACCCACACCCACACCCAGAAGTGGGGTATTATATTATATACATTATTTATTTAAGAAAATAATTACTTTTCTTTTAAATAATGGCATTGTAATATGCCTCTTTGCTGCCCTTCTGCGCTTCGCTGTATGCGTACGGCAGTAGTCTGATGACGCAATGCGTGCCACGCAGTAAGATCAGGTTGGCAGCAGCAGCCGGACGACGCAAGATCAAAGGCTCGTTATCGTTCAAGAAATGGAGTAACATACACAGCTTTAAAATAGCTTTAAAATAAGCAACGGAGATCTTTAGCTGTTATGGCTGTCTCTCGCTATTTTAAACCCATTTAGACAGGCAGGTTTAAACGGCAAGCGCTCTCATAGAAGAAGCAGAGACCTGCTTCGTTCGCTATATTTTAAAGAGTTTAACATAGCGAGATAAAGCTTTTTAAAAAGCAACGGAGATGATTCATGCTTTTTTAATAACCTATCGCTATGTTAAACTCTTTAACATAGCTAACGGAAATACGGAAAAGTCCGGAACTTTGAAAAGTTTTGGCGCTAGTAATTGATTGATTTAGTATAGACGGCGAGCTGGGGGCACGCTACAAGGGCTGAATTGTATAATAGTGCTTTTTATACTGTTTTAAGATGAGGACATGAGTGGAAAAGAAAATTATGTCAGGAATGCAAAACTGTATCTTCTATGCTGATAGCTTCAGAATTATGAGATAGGAATACAAGGCCTTGCCCTACAGTTGTGTCAACAATGACTTACCTGATGCAGAAAAAGTTTTTGGGCATATTAGCAGAGAATGTCATACTGCATTGATCAGCAATGAGTTATCAGAATTTGATTGGCCTTATCTTGCTTTCATTTTAATTACCATTTTCTGAATCACATGAAAATGAGGAAACACACATTAATGTTTGGAGTCCATGCAAGGAGAGAAAGCATCTATTTCCTAAACTGTCTCATGTAGAATTAAGGAGCAAAAATATTGTGTCCTGACTGAGATGTGCATTAAATGGATCCACTTCTGGGAGACCCAATATTTATATAAGTTGCTGAAAAATGCATGGAACTATTTTTTACTTGTGCACTATTGTCATTTTCAGGTTTTCTGGTTAATGTGATAAGAAATTTCTAGGTG
Organism: Protopterus annectens; assembly: GCF_019279795.1. NCBI lineage: Eukaryota > Metazoa > Chordata > Ceratodontiformes > Protopteridae > Protopterus > Protopterus annectens. The sequence goes on along the minus strand of NC_056736.1, from coordinate 310,953,607 downwards.
AGAACAGTCACCCTACAAGTAGGTTGCAGAAACAAGTTTCTAATGCATAATATGTAAACTCTGTTGTCAGAAAATTAACTTCTGAAAGTGGAAGAAGTTCCAGTGGATATTGGCTATATCCATCCAGAATTAAAACCCTTGTTTATAAATTGATGTATGGAAATACATACATCAAGTGGATCTGTGGACTGATTACAGAGATCTGAGATGCCACTTGGAGGGTAATTGTTCAAACCTTTGGGACCCAGATTGCAAAGTATCAACATACAGAGACCAAACGCCCAAAAATCTAGACTTGCATACATCAAGCCCACATCTCTGGAAATTCCTTAAAGTTGCCCCATCACCGCATCAGGGGTGTAGGGGGGCTTGCACCACACAAATAAAAACTTTTAAAGGAGAATAGTAGAATCTTTGACAGTCACTCTTCAATATTTGTGAGCTTAATTTGTCAGTATCTTGGGACACACTAATTCAAGTCTTGAGATTTCAATAGGAAGCTGCCAACAACTCCTTCCAGTATGAAATCATGAGAGATGGAATTGAACACAAGAAAGTATGTGTCTCAAGGCTCTGAGAAACTGTCATGCTGTGGAATTTACCATGATCAAATCATCCAAATAGTGGAAGATGATTCTCCTGTTTTTGAGGTACACAAACTGTACTAGACATCTTGTAAGTAGTCTTGGGGCTGTGCTTAATCCAAAAAGTGCAGCTAAAACACAGTGATGATGCACAACATGGAACTGGAGGTATCTCCTCTGATGAGCTCTCACTGGGATTAGCATCTTCTATATCCAAAGTTGCAATGAAAGTTGTTCTACAAAAAAGTAGTCTTCAGTGTCACCAGCTGTTCCTACCAACTTAACAGCAATCACTTAAGAGTCAGTCTGAAGATTTGCTACTGCTATTACAATTTTCTGGCCTAGCCTCACTTTCTAAGCACACAAAGGCAATGAATTTTATACTCACACTTAAGTGTAACAGTACACAACATCAGTGGTGGTGACAGAGAGGACATCCATGATGCATGTTAATACTGCACAGCAAGTTGTACATACTACAGTGGGTACAATGTCTAAATCTTATTATTAGCCCACCTCCTAAGTCAATGGAAAAATTCAGTCACGCTTAAAAACTGATACCTCTAACAAAGTTCACTACTTAAGACTCATTTATTCATACATTATATATATATATATATATATATATATATATATATATATATATATATATATATATATATGGATTCACTTCAGAAGCTCGAAATACTGAAATCTCGAATTTCAGTATCTCAAGCCCAAGAAGTCGAATCAAAAAAACAACGAAAAGTAAAAACCAGGAAATTCAAAACCTCGAATACTGGAAGTTTTGAAATTCGCGGTTTTACTACACACACACACACACACACACACACACACACACACACACACACACACACACCATTCACCACACAAACACACACAATCACTCTACTACATGAAAGCAGGGGGCAAGACCCCCTGCACCCCCCTCACCCCCCCTACTTAAATATTCTCACTCCGAGGTTGCACTACATACAAACACACACAAAGCAACACCACACAAGCTACTTTCTTTTCGCACACACACATCACAGCAACAAAACACACTGACACACACCACAGCCCCTACCCAAACCCCTTAACACACACACACACACACACACACACACATTTACCTGAATATATGACCATAGCGGCACTTTAGAAGCGCGAAATTCAAAACCTCTGGTATTCGAGGTTTTGAATTTCGCGCTTCTAAACTTTCGCTAGTATGTGGATTCGGCTTTTTGGGCTCAAAATACTGAAATTCAACATGTCAGTATTTCGAGCTTCTGAAGGGAACCCATATATATATATATATATATATATATATATATATATATATATATATATATATATATATATATATATATATATATAAGACTCAATGCCTTTGGAATTTGACTATTGACATCTTACTACTACCCTTTCTTAGGCCACACCTCCATTCTCTAGCAGGCCATACCAGTCAATCTTAGAGCAAATTTATGAAAACACATTCAGCCATCTAGGTTACGTTAAAAGAAAGTGAGTCGCACTACTTAACATGCAGTGGAATTTATCCCAGAGGTTTGGCAGGTGCTGGATTATAAACCTCCTCCATTTTTATTTACATTTTAGTGAAATTTTAGGTCCCTGGTTCTAATACTCGTGGAGCCATGAAGTTTGCAGCAGTACAGTATATCCAGGACAACTAGATCTCTAATGGCTCAGTAAGCGAGACAGAAATCTTGCCTCAAAAATCTACAACACACTGTATAAAGAAACAGAGCTTCCAGACTCCCTTGATAACTCTGGGACTTTGATATATATATATATTTTTGTTAGGAACCTTTGGGATCTTTCTAATTGCTTGATATGTTTAGTAAGATACCCTAACCATAAAGTGATTACTTCTTCTGACCTTGAAGAAATTCCTTCGGTAATTAGCTATGTTAAATAAAAGATATCTTGACACCTGTTGTCACATGATGGTCAAAAGAAAGGGAATCATCAATCCACGTCCCTCGGGCACACTACAATTTTTTTTAAGTGGTGTGTTGTCTATACAGTATGATGAGGACAGGTGTTGTCTATCACAAGTGACACTACTATGCTGTTTTAGCATTTAGTTTAAGCCATTTTTAGTTTATGAAAATTTCACTCTGAGTTCACTGTGGAGGGTTTGGATGTCAGAAGGTGACTTAACCCCCAGACTTTGTTAGACAGAGGTTTTGGCTCCCTGCTTGGAGATTTAAGAAGTAAAAAGTACAAAAGGGGAAGTCCCAGCACCAAGCCCAAACAGACACTGCTTGTCACTTACATATTTTCTGATGAAGTGCTTGCAACTTACATTTTATAAATTCTGTCTTTCATAAACTTTGATCTTCTACACAAGGGAACATTTTAAGGTATTAAGCTTCTGTATGATGCTAGTATGAAGAATGGTGTCGAAGACCTTGAAAACATCAACATATGCTGTGTGCATCACATGGTCACCGTCTACAGCCTCAGTGAGCATTTCAAAGACGTTTACCTGATTCAGTAAACAGGACCTACACTTCACAAAGCCAAAGTATTGAGGGTTAAGTTGAATAAAATTTTATTTCTTTCTTATTAAAAAAAATCTTTATTGAACTATCACTTAGAACATAGGCAATCATACATTTATATAAACGAAAACAAACCATACTGACATAATCCCAGCAGCAAACATTTTACATCACAAACCATATTAACTTAATCCTAATTGCAAACATTGTACATCACTTATGATCTACCCAATCATTGTCAGTCAGCATTACATAGCTCATTCAAGTCCTGTCTTCTTTTAAACCTCATTCCTCCCCTGTATGTACTGACCCCACAATTCCCATTTTTTTTTAAATGTAGTTGGTTTCGATGATTTTATACTGCACTGAAGAAGGGGTGCTTAACTTGAAAGCATTACACTTTATAAAACTATATTGTTCTGGTCCTTGGCTTCACTGTCCAGCTTTTTTTTGCAATGCATTGCCCCCACAATTCCCATTTTTCCTAAGTAGTTTGCTCCTATCCTTTTTTAAAGATCCAACTCCATTACTATATTCACTACTTATAGTACAGTTGATTTAGACTTAGACTTTCATTTTCTAGTAATTGCTTTTCTGGCAGGCACCATAATTAGACTCGGCAAGGCCTTACTCTGTCTAGGTAATTCTAATTCTGTGGCACAGCTCAGAAAAATAATCTCCCTAGTTACACCAATTTGCTCGCCAAGTATCTCCGACAGAGTAGTCTGCAGGGAATCTTTAAAGTCTGCCAACTCATTATACTACCAGAAAATGCGTTCCCAGTTACCTCTTTCTTCCCCATCACACCTCCAACATTTGCTGTCTACCTCAAGAGAAATTCTCTAGATTCTATCTGAGGTATAAAAATATCTATGCAAACATTTCCAAGCAAACATCCTAAATCCTCTAGATTTTGTTGCATATTTGGGAGATATGCATATATCCCCCCATTGTCCTTTTGTGAATTGCTTATCCAGTCTCTCTTCCCAATGCTTTCTAAGCTCATCTGATTGATTCTTATAATTAACATGCAATATTTTACATGCTGTAGTAAGTACTCCTTTTTTTAATGGCAGTTTCTGTTCCAGATTCTACTAAAACCTCTAACAGTGTTGGTCTTTCGTTTAGGACCCCCCCATTTCTCTTTCCCTATACTCTGATATCAATCTTTGACAGGGAAGGCAATCTCTAACCTGCAGTACAAATAAGTTCCTGGCGTCTTCCCATTCTATTACCTTTCCCTCTCCAGTTATTTGCTCCCAATGCCTTGGTTCCTTTGCCAGATTTCCTTTGCCAGATTTCTTCAATAAGCATTTCAAGCCAGACTGCCACTTTGTAGAGAGCTGTTGACATGTAAGCATGCATGTATGTAATGGTCTTTCAGATAATCAGTTTGTTTATATTTTATGTTGCTGCTATCCATCCTGATGTGTTTCTATAGAATAAAGTATATAAACAAACTATCCCACCAGTTTGTCTTGAATCATAACACAGGATGAGCGACATGGTGTCAGAATGGAATCCAGAATCAAGACCAAGAGGCACTCAATGTTGGAGGAATGGATCATCCCTACTGCACGTACAACTCACAAAACAGGTCAGAAATAAATTCCAGGTACTAAAACTTGCTTAAATGATTTCTTACTCAAAGAATATAAAACGAAGCACTCTGAATGCTCAAAACGAATTTCTAGTTAAACAAAATGTCCGAAACTGCGAGATATTGATTCAAACATTTTCTTAACTGTTCAAATAATTGTAACAATGTCCGAATCGCATAAAATGCATAAAACAAGGACAATTAGTGCATTTTTTCACTCTATGCTACTTTTCGCATTATTTAAAGCTACTCAAGATACCTGAAGTATACAAAGCGTTTGCAAGTTTGTACAGTATTACAGTACAGTTATTTCACAAAACACAGCCATTTCAAAGCATATTTTGCAAACTACAGAATTTCGAAGAGTTTATTGTGCATTTGAATGTTATTATAAGTACCTGGTGTGTGTGTGTGTGTGTGTGTGTGTGTGTGTGTGTGTGTGTGTGTGTGTGTGTGTGTGTGTGTGTGTGTGTGTGTGTGTGCGCGCATGTTCGTGTACAATTACAAGGACTATATCTACAGTGTGTTCAAGCATGCTTTGTCGGCATGGCAGAAGGATTTCTAGTTAAAAGATCATTGTGACTGCTCATTTGAACTGTGTTTTTCGGACATTGGTATGTCTTGTTTGCTGTAGCATACACTACATCCTGACCTGCTGAATATAGCTTTGTTTGTATGAACACTAATCCAGGCCATCTTTTTTGGAGAGGATTCCCCTGCACCCTAGTGGCAGGAGTGTGCAGTCAGAAGTTGTGTGAATGAAGAATGGTGGAACGGGGCTCTGTTCTGAGTTTTACAATTGGTCAACTGGTTAATCTGTTTAAATTTGTTTGCTCTTGTTTGCTATTGTCATACTTAAGTGTGTATCTGTTCACCTGTGTTACACTGACCAAAAAAGAGTTTAAATATCTTTAGCATAGTCTGGTTACATGTTTTGCTGCATTCACATCTGTTTATGTGATTCCTGTGTTGCCTGCTGCGCCATCTAGTGTTGTCCAGGACCTGCCTGCACTTACTGGGAATAAGTGAACTTGGTTGGCACTGGTCTGCCATAAGGTGTTGAGCTAATAGCTCAGGGACAACGGGTTGATTGGTCACTCCCAGTGTTCCTATTTTACCTTCGTTGTTATGCTATTTAAACCCAGCATGTGCATGGCTTTGTGCTTTTGTGCAGTTTTAACCCTTTGAGAGGTATCTCAGTTGCATTTCTTTCCCTTACCAGCACTCCGTCTTGATGTTATCCATCCATACTCACATCTATATGTGCTACCCTCAGATAGTACCCATTCTATCCCCGACATCTCTTCAACACATGTTGATAACCATGTATGGACAATTTCCTGTGCTTTCTCATGCCCGTACTGTGTACATAAGGCAGTGGCTACATGGTGTCAGGATGTCCATATCAATCAGACTACATGCCATCATTTTAACTTTCTGGACTTCAACAAATTAATAGGATAAATAGGACTGAAAATGTGGAACTTCAATGGATATTGAGACTGGGGGCCCATACGGGGTATGGGTTAAATGACTGTGCCCCCCTGAAACCTGTGAAGTCCAGAAAGTTGAAATGATGGCATATATTAATGTATTATGGCTATTGCTCTTTAAATTTTGTTGGAGTGTTAAAGAGCAGCCCTTGTTAGAAAATTTGCACCCATTCATTGGTAATAAAATGTTTTTGACTTTTTGAATGTGTATTTAAGACTGAAATTTAAAACTTATGTTATGTCTGAGGAAGCAGTATTGACCACCACAAAAGCACTCACTATTAAACGTTGCTGGTTATTTTAAAGTTGTATGCCTTCTGTTCTGCTGGGATTTTGTTGCTGGTTGTTCTTCACTTGTGGAGTTACTCGCTTAACTAGGGATTTTTGTGTGCGCTGCTGAGATGTTAACCTCATAGCTGTGCCGGTTTGGAGTGTTATTGGGGATGTGGAGAGAGAGGGAGAAACCATCCCCACACCGACTGTGATGTCTATGTGTTCTGAAGGGTAATTGTACTTTAAATGTATGTGTACTTGTCATCCTCCCATTGTGTGCATCCCTCACTGGTGGTAGTGGTGAATATTTAGGCTCCCTGATGATTGGGCCAGTGCAGGGGCATCACACTGACAGTACGTACTGGTGGATACAGATGGCATATCACACCATGTACCATCATTGAGCCCCTGTCAGTCTGACAATGTCATACAGGATTATTTCACAGATTGTCCAGGTCTCCCTGACCATTCCTGACATACTCTGGCTAGGTGAGTTTGTACTCCACACCTCTATCCGATTGCCTGCCCCCTATGGCTAGCATTCCCGGTGAGCTGCTGCAACAGGACAGCAAATTATAAGTAGTAGTAGTGGGTGGATGCTGGCACTGGGTCAGCAGCAATGTGTACATGCTGAGCATACACTGTATGGGAATGGATACAGTACCAGATATCCAGGTACCATCACTGTGCCCCCAGGGGTCTGGCATGCCACAGACATTCCCCAAACTGTGTGGATAAACATCATCTATTGTTCAACTGGTGTCCAGAAATACGCATTTGTCTGGCAGTGGGGTCTACATCTTTCCGGCACATGTACACATTCCACAAACATCTGGGTGCTGCAGATGTCAGACACCTATGAAGAGTTCACCATACAACACACATCCACTGATCTCAGTTACTGTGTAGCTCAGATGTTCCTGGAATGTCCACATGCACCTGTAGGAGCAGTCACCTATTTGTGGGATGTAGGCTGGAAGACAAGGTACTGTAACGCTGCCCATAGGGGACACCTAGCAGTCGATGACACTGGTGTGTGTAAACACATAACAACACAGTCTGTCAGAGCAGACAGGCCACTTATGGTAATCCTGGTACCATACAAGGTTACTAGGCTGTGGGCCCTGAGCAGCTATATCCCTAGGCCACATGTGAGCCCATGCATATGTAACCACAGGTGGTATCTCAAGGGTGTATGTTACACCTGCAAAGCTGTAGGTGGCTACCCTGCCCGATGTGGATAGTGTGCCCATTCCACCGCAGGGCGATTATGTATGACACATCCAAGCTGCCAACAAGCCCTGACCAGGTCACTGACCAGGTGGAGGTTGTTTGTGTGTGTGTGTGTGTGTGTGTGTGTGTGTGTGTGTGTGTGTAGGGGTGTTAACAGAATGCAACATGACTTGCACTCGTGCAGCAGTCCCAGCAATGTGGAGTGTGTGACTGCCTGGCATGCCGGAGTGAGGTAACTCCTGAGGGGTATGTATGACACCGGGTATAGGGTTGGCCTTATAGCCTATAGGTGTACGATAGATGTCTGATGGGCTGGTATGCCCTGGTAGGGAACTTCTGTGATGTCCCAGCTGCTGCATGTGCCATCTGATGTGAATGATAAACGGAGGATTATGCACTTTAATGGTCCTCATTGGGGGGGAACATGAAACATCAGGGTCAGGAGTGCAATGCATGCTGTAACGCCAGTATGGTGACATTACCCACACACATACTGTGCTGATAGATGGCAGGGGTATGATGAGGGTGTTAGCTGTGGATAGTGCTAGCAAATGTGGATGTGCAGGATCTGTACATATTACTGCCCAATGCATGAGGTCCTGTGATGCGTTTCTCTGTTCATAGGTAGGTACTAGGCTATCGGCCCAAGGGCCTACATAAGCCTAGCCAGCAAGGTTCCATAACTTACGCCACCCAAGAAAGTTATTTTCCTGTGCCACTGTCCAGCAGAGACACAGAAGTGATCCCGGGGTGCATTTCTTATTTCCCTTCCACTCATCAAGATTTTTCTTGAAGAGTGCTAATAAAAACTTTGCTTGACATAGATGTGTAGCTTGTTCCAGAGTATAGGAAGTCTCTGGGACAGGAATCTATCCCTCCAGCGTGTCCTGTTTATTGTGGTGACAAGGTTTAGGTCCCTAGAGCGTGTAGCTTGGAGGGATTAGGATTTCTTTAGGTGTAGCATGTCCAACAGCCCTGGGTTTGACATAGCTTTATATGTTAGGCAGAGATCATCTCGGAGTAGGCGATATGCTGCAGTGTAAAGCTGGAGTTTTTTTGAGGCGATCAGTGTAGGGCATTTGCTTGAGGCCAGTAATCCTCTTTGTGAGGTACTTCTGTGGCCTTTCCAGCTGCTGCAGATGTCTTGTGAGGTACATTCCAAAAGGGGTGTTGTACTCTATATAATGGGTCTAATGAGTGACGAGTAGAAGGGAACAATGACCATGTCTTTCAGGTGGAATGTACAGACACCACCAGCCAGCATTTTCTGAAGCCAAGATTGCAGCAATCCTGGATTCATTAAGACTCCATCACAGGGTCATGATGGGGAGGAGCAGACAAGTGCAGCAATGGACCGCCCTATGGGTGGAATTGGTGGCAACTGTCAACAATCTTGGGCAACATGGCCATATTTATGAACAGGTCAGCCACCGCACCACTGACCTTATCCACAATGCTTGGCAAAGGGCTGCAGCTGTGGCTAGGGACCATACAGCCATAGGTGGGGGGCCTGCTACGCAAGCCCAACTGACAGTCACAGAGAAGTTCCTCGCCAACCTTGGGGCAGCCACTGCACAACAGGAAACAATACAAACACATGTCGTGGAGGTGGGTGACACACAGTAAACAGGCAAGGAGCGTCCAGGTAAGGGCCCAGTGGACATCACTTCAATACTGTTATCATTCAAAGTGGCATCCTTGGAGTATTTGGATGCATATGTCAGGTCAAACTGCATTTGTGGGTGGGGTTTTGTAATGCATACAAGTGCACATCTATTGTGAATGACAGCAAATTGGGTAATATCATAGCTTGTACAGTACATGTTCAGAAATGTAGCTATTATCCTGTACCAATGCCACGTGAGTGTGCTGACAATACCTCTCCCCCACAACTACGCAAGTACCTCTGGTCTGGCTGGGGAACAGCTAACTGAAGCCAGTGAGTATGGAAATGTCTTGTTGTGGCTCACCAATACCCTAGGCATGCAAAAGGCATTCATTTTTCCAAGCACACAACTGTTACTCTTAGCCATATTGCAATATGTGCATGTTCACTTGTGGTGGGGTTAACTGCAGTGCATCACATTAGTTATCACAGCAGCCTAGTCGCAGGAGCTGTAACATATTGGCACATATGTTTCTGTAGGCATTGCCACTGTGCTATACAGGGTTACATTAATATTGTGTACACGGGTGCACTGTGTTGTTAGGTGAAGGTCCATCACATACTACCACTCCTCACGTATCTCAAGAGGTGTATACTAGTAGTAATATTAAGTGGACAGGTGTTGCCACTGTGCTATACAGGGGTATATCAATATTGTGTACATAGGTGCACTGTGTTGTTAGGTGAAGGTCCATCACATATTACCACTCCTCATGTATCTCAAGAAGTGTATACTAGCAACATTAAGTAGACATAGCTGCACTGCATGTTGTTGAGGGCCTGTCCACAAAGTGTCTGTTGTGGTCTGATTGTGTGTCATGCATGTCATCATTCAGAAATTGTGTTGTCTGTATAATGCCTTTGTGCCACCGTGTGTGTGTGTGTGTGTGTGTGTGTGTGTGTGTGTGTGTGTGTGTGTGCATGCATCAGCAAACATTATAGTGCAGGTATTAATTTACATATGTTGTCTTCGCCTCACAGATGAGCATGGGGGTTGGTGTCTCTCCCCCTCACAACCAGATGGCAGTGTCTTAATAGACTAGGATGATGACGGTTGTCATAGTGAGACACAGGTGGGGTTGTCGGGGGCTGAATCTGTGCCATTGGTTGATATCTCACTTTCACCCCACAATGTCCCCACACACAGTCAGTATGCCCACACATACCCAATCCCCAGCAGCCACCGATAATGGACAGTTGGAGGGTGCTGGCATGCAACAGGCTTGTGTGATGACTATGGCAAGTGTGAGTGTAGATACTAGCCATAGCCAGACAGCAGGCAAGGTCCCACACAGGCAGATAGACAGGGATGCTCGATGGAGGACTGCTGGCCATCCAGCCCCTGTCAGGGGTGTCACAGCAGGTGTCACCCGATGCATGTTTTGGTCCGTTATGGAGGCACAGGCACTTTCTGAACGCTACAGCAGACAGATGCTCACAGTCATGAATGTAGCACTTCCAGCCATGCATGACAACTGATGTCATGGATAGACGGGTGGGGTGAGACATTGTCATTGCTCAACCGTGCAATGTCTGTGCTTGAGCATGTGGTGGGAGAAGGGCTTTGGCCACGTGAATGCAGGTCAGCAACAAGATCAGCTGAGAGGCCACATGACCATGCACATTCACACTCCCGTAGTGGTAGTCCCACCAGCACTACTGAAGGGAGGGTGCTGTCTACACCACAACAGAGCAGGCCATGGGCATGTGGTCCTGGCCGGTCCCGTCAGGGACACGGATTCAGCAGACAATAGTCACAATCGGGAAGTAGTACCGCATCTGGCCTTCGGCCTAGTGGTGCAAGTGAGACTCCTGGCAGAACCAATTCCCATTTGAAATATATTTATTTCAATGCCCATATATATGTATGTGTATCACACTCCATAGATGCAGACAGAGCACATATGGGCCACCTAGAAATAGCTGGGGGTAATCTTGTGTGATGGGTGTGGGTAGAGACAGTTAAGGTGTACATAGCTGTCTGCATGCAAAGACATATCTGCACAATACAGCTGTATAGTCCAATGTGGGGTTAGACATGGGCTGTAATTCTTTAAATGTAGGAGCATGCCCAGTATGACCTTCTATAGTAATAGTGGTAGCCCATTCCAGAGATAGCTGTACTCCGGTCCAGGGTTTTTGTGTGCTACAGCCATACCTGTCAACCTGTTAGTGCAAGAACTCTGGGGATAGCCTGCCAAAATGGGTGGACAATGGCCCAAACACAGGGAGATATTTTAAATATTGCTCTTACACAGTTAGAAAGTTGCTAGAGTAACAGGTTTTGTTTTAGCAGACATTTTCTGACATATATCATGTCTGACACTGAAATGTATGTCATTTCTTACGGACATAAATCCTTAGATCATCACAGTGATTTACCAGAGGCATACAAGATTTATGATGAGCCAAAGTATAGGCATTCTGGCCAGTTGAGAGGTGTGGCTACAGCCAACTGGCTGATTAAGAATCAAAATAAGAATAATGGCATCAAATATCCAGGCTTCAGGTAAAAAAACAGAAAAAAGTAAGCACTTTCACAAACATACAGATCGCTTCATCAGACTAACTTAATGCAACATCACTCCACAATTTAAAGCACTCAATATCCAATCAGTAGCTCTAAATAATTAAACACATATACCTAGTAAAAAGCATATTTATACAGTATAAAAACTTATATGAGTAAATAAAAACATAATAAAAACATAGTGACATTTCAGTGTTTCAAAGAACGTTCCTTAAGAAAAGGTTTCAAGGAGGTGGCCCCATTGAGACCTGGTGGTTTATCTGCTTGTAGCATCAAAACCCATCTTTTTATCTGCTTGTAGCATCAAAACCCATCTTTGTTCAACAGCCTCAGTAATATTCCTAACAGCACCACCCCTAATATTAGTATAAATGATCTCTATAGCCATGAATTTAAAATTATGGTCAGTACTTAAGAGTAGCACGTGTTGTGCTAGTGCATTATTTTCCTTACAATTCCTTATGTCCCTGTAGTGTTCTATATTCTGTTTTTAAAAGGACGATTAGTCTTTCCAATGTAAAAGCGTGGCATGTAGTGCAAAATCAAAAATATACTAAGTTAGTGGTTCTACAGTCTGCATAAAATCTAGGTTCTATTTTAAAGCCATTGGTGGGATGCCTATAGAGAGCCCCATTATAAATATATTTACATGCTGAGCAAGTTCTACATATATATATGTACCTTGTTTATTAGGTAGTCTACGCTCTGTATGTTGGCAGAGATGTCTCTTCAATAATTTGTTTTTCTTAAAATTAAAATGGGGAAACACATCTATGACACCTTTCAATTCTTCTATAGTATTCAAAATATTCCAGTTCTTCTTAACTATGTTGCAAAACGAATCAGTATATTGCTAGAAAAAGACACAGGGAACCTTACATGTCAAGCTTTCTGAAGAATCTGTGTCACTGTGGAATCAGTGACAACCACCTTCTCTTTGAAATAAGGTTTACATTTATTTTCTCTTTCAGCCCATGCTGCTTCTATACAAGAGTCAATCTTATGTAACCAGTCCAGCACCTCAGTCATATACTGGCCAGTGATCTTCTGGTTGTGTGGTAGCCTTCTTAACTAAAAAGTCATATCCTGGTGTGGGTACAGAGTGCATTGTACTGAACAGAGATTTCCATAATATGAGTGCTATATTCTACACAGCACTGTGACTTCCTGGTATGTCAGTGGCAGAGCAGTATAAAGTTACATGTTGAACCACTGACAGACATTTGTTTATAGGTTCATAAATTAAAAGGAGGTTACTAGGCTATTGGTCCTGAAGCCCTTATAACCCTAGAAGACGAGAGTGTAGCCCATGTTAAGACATGTCAGCACCCAAACCCCCTGTCCAGCAGGGACAAAGGTAGAATCACAGGACTGTATTTTCTGTCTCCCATGCAGTTATACAGGGTGCACTTCACAAGGGGTATAGAGGTACTCAGTTGATGTGGACATGGAGTGTATTCCACAGATGGGGGAGTCTGTGGGACACATCTATCACACCAACAAGTCCTACTGAAATCACAGACAAGGTTGATGCTGCACCTACAGGTTGCTTGAGTGGGACTTGCAGATGTTCAGCAGTCCCATCAAGGCAGGGTTTGGACTGCTCTGTATGGTAGACAGAGGTCACCTCTGAGGAGTCTGTATGGAACTGAGTAGATGGACAGTGCTTTTAGCCTATCTGTGTAAGGTATGTGTTTCAGGGGCTGGATTCTCCCGGTGAGGAACCTCTGTGGTCTCTCTAGCTGCTGCATGTGCTTTGTCAGGTACATGCCGAAGGGGGGGGGGGGGTTGTACATAACTGGCCTTATAAGGGTAGGATACATGGATCTTATGACTCTTTGTACCTGGATGAGATACCCACCTTTGTGTAAAGGGATGACAGTGGCTGTCCTCCTCTCAGCTGGGGCAAAGCCAGTACTCAGGCTTTGGTTGACTAGGGTGCCTAATGGGGCCGTCAGTTCATGCCCGAGTTCATGTAGGATGCAGCCTGGGATGTATTCAGGTCCCATGGAGGCTGTCTTTTTGCCTTTGAGAAGGCAGTGATGCCCTGTTCCATACTGACAAGGGGTGGGTGGGCAGGTACTAGAGATGTCTTGCTTTACTGATGGTGGGGGCAGAGAGGAGATGTTTCCGCTGAATCTGTCAGTCAGTAGATTGGCTATATCTACAGCTTTTGTGTATGTGCAGTCCTTGACCACCAGTTCTGAACAGATCTGGGAGCTTCCTTTGAGACTGCAGACATTTGAAGAAGGCCTTCTGATTGTATGTGTTAAGTCAGAGTTGCCTTTAGAGGATTTCAGTACTATTATTTTTGTTTGTTCTGGCTAAGGAGAGTTTGCTTCCAATTGTACACCTGCTCCTTCTTGGTCCTGGACAGCAATGTTATCCTTTTGTTATATAGTTCCTTTATGGCAGAGGTTTCCAGACAGGTGTACTCTCTCTTGCAGAGGATAATGTTGTCCTGTCATGTATTCCTGATTCCATGTATCTATGTATATGCTGGTATAGTACTATGATGTACGTTTGGACATTGGTGCCTGTTCCTCCAGTGGGGAAGGGAGTTGTGCAGCTGTTTATACCATCCCTCAGGTGGTTGTGATCAGTTAGGGAGACATTCCCATTTTGCCATAACTAGATGGTGGTCGTTGAGGATGGTGATATCGAACCTGACCGTTTTTTTGTCGGATCCGGCCAGGAAGGGTGATACCATAGGGGTGCTGCAGGTTTACTAATAATCACTACACACTCCCTTCATATGTAACAACACAATCTAAGGTATCAAGTAGCAAGTAGCTGGATTTTGAGAATTTGAGAAGATTCTCATAACTTTCCCTAAAACAGCTACTATGGGGGAGGCACGGGCCTTTGCCAAAAGCCTGAAGACCTAGTGAGACATATGCAGGTGATCTGTAGCAAAGCGGCGTGGTCTGTCAATCAAATGTTTCCAGGCTGTCAGGCACTGGATCCCCCTGGGACGACACCAGAAAGTAAGTCACTTATTAATGTCAATCATTTTCTGTTTGTATTGAGACATCATTCTGGGTGACAGTAGAATACTGCTTAATATTCAGCATGCTCAATCATGTCTGTCTTCCTACAGTCCAGGGGAGGTATGTCTGAAGTCATTCACACCAACATGAACTGGGACAGACTCATAACAGTACCTGTTGAGGAGAGACTTCAGTGCATGTGTGATATGGCAGATGATGGCACCTGACAAACAAGTAACTGTTACAGTCTCCTTTTGTAGCCTGGTGGGAGGGACATCTGAGTGTCTCACAATTGAGTCTCCTATTATTAATATGTTGGGTTTATGGTTGGGCCTTACTAGTTGCCTGACACTGCTGTGTGGACTATGCCTGGTTTGTGGTTTGGAGGTTTGTGGAGTTCTCATGTGTGTTTGGTTCTGAGGTGTCCTTTGTTTGGGTTTGTATTTGTTGAGGACAACCACATATGTGGCTGTGTGTTGTGCAGTTGTGGATGATGTTTACTGACTGCATACACTGCAGGGAACCTATGTTATTGCACAATTTGTTCTGGTGTGCACATTCTCCATTTGTCTGGCCAGTGGTTCCCCTTCCCCTTATATCTGTCTCTTTGTCCTTCTGTAGTGCAGTCACAGGCTTTGTCCACAGTTGCTGCTGTTATGCATCTGTATGTCTGGTGTGAGTGGGGTAGACATCATAACATCACACACAGGGTTATGGACTTCACAACTCTGAGTGTACCTGTTCATAGGATCACAGGAGATAACTAGGCTAATGAATCTGGGACCCTTACAAGCCTAGCCCAGAGTATATGCCCAGAAAAGACACCGCAATCAGCAGCTGTCAACCCTGTCAATGAGGGACATAGGTGGCACCCCTGGGACAATTGTTTGGTTGGTCATTCATTCATCAAGGTTGTGCTTGAAGAAGATCAGCGACGTAATTTGTCTGAGATTGCCTTGTAGGCAACAGACAGGTCACCTCTGAGCAATCTGTATAATACAGAGCAGAGTGAGGCTGATTTGAGCCTGTCCACATAGGACAGGTGTTGGAGGCCATGGATTCTGTTTATGAGGCATTTGTGTGTCCTTTCCATTGGTGCAGGTGTTTGGAGACGTACATAGCAAATGGGCCGTTGTACTCAATTATTGGCCTAATGAGGGAGGAGTAGAGAGAGGTAATAACCTCTTTTTTCTGGATGCAATCCCTTTACTTATGACATGAACCAAGTAAAAGCCTTTTCTGACCACTGCCACCACATGATGGTCAAACATGATATTGTTGTTGACTTGTGTACCCAGGTCTCTGAGCACAGATTGTGTGCCTAGGGGTTTGCCACTGATGTGGTAATCAGTTGGGGCTGTGCATTTGATAAATGGTATGATAATACACTGTTTTGCATTTAACTTTAGCCCACGAGTTTGGCACCAGTCATTTGTTGTTGTGAGACCCTCTTGAACTACGTTAACATAATTTGGGGAGTCAATGACAGCACCCAATTACAGCTGTCCACAAACTTGGTCAGCCACAGGCCTTATGTCTTTTCCTAGACCTCAGAGAAGTAGATACCAAACAATAGGGGTCCCAGGATAGATCCCTGGTGACAGGTCTGCTACGGGAGGTAGTGGCACCTATTTTGACCTTGTGGGTACTATCAGTGAGCCAGTTGGGCACCCACATGATGACAGAGGGATTTACACAAAGGCTTTGGCCAAGTCAAGTTAAAGCTGTGTGTACGGACTTTCCCTCATCCAGTGCCTTGGTGATGGTTTCAAAGAGGTCAACCAGGTTCAACAGGCAAAATCTGCCCTTGATGAATTTGACCTGGGTGGGGTCAAGTGCTTGAAGATTGCCAATGTCCTTGCTTATAAGGTGCACAATAATACGCTCCATGACCTTACAGATCAGACTTGTCAAGCTAATGGGGCGATAGTTTCCAGGGTCAGTAGTGGTGCCACCGTTGTGCAAAGAGATGACAATGGCAGTTCTCCACTCTTCTGGAATGAAGCCGGTACTTTGGCTATGGTTCAGTAGGGTGCTCAATGGTGGGGCTAGTTCTCGCTGGAGATGTTGCAGAATACACCCTGGGATACTATACGGTCCCATGACAGCTGTGTTGTTTGGCTTGGATAGGGACTTGAACACTTGATGTACAGAGATGTGAGGTGCAGGGCAAGCATCATGGATGTGGAATGCACCTTTGGGGGGGGGGGGCAGGGGGGGTGATGTTTGTGTTGGACCTATCTACTAGCAAGTTGGCTAAGTTGACAGAATCAGTGTAAGTGGCACCATTACGAAGTAATTCAGAACAGACCTGGCTTTAGCCATAGAGGTTTCTGACATAACTGAAAAAGGCTTTGTGGTTAGCCTTTCAGAGGCTAGCTTCGATGCATAATTGGCTTTGGAGGATTCAGCCTAAGGAGGGAGTTTTTCCAATTAGGAATTTGTGCCTTTTTACCGTTGGACAATGGTTGCTTCCTTTTGTTGTAAAGTCTGTTCATAAAGGATGTCCACCACATAGGTTTGTTTCTCCTTGAGAAGCAGGTTTTAGTTCTGTTGGGTATGGCTGAGTCCATGCAGTTATACAGGTACTTGTATACTACACTGGCATACTGTTCAGCAAATCTGTCTGCATCATCTGAGGGGGGGCATTGGTGTGTTGCTATTGATAGTCAGTTTTTGAGATGCAGACGTCAAAAGAACAGAACCTGTTTAGCAGGTTGTCCATCATTGCACCCCTACATTTGCTGTGGTCCTCAAGACAGTTTTTGTTGCAATGTTATTATAAGGCTACATGTGGGCCATAGCTGTCAAACCGTCACAGAGTGACATCTGGGCAGGTCCATAAACAACAGTCAGAAACAGGCCCACACATGGGGACAGGGTGTTAATATTGCTCTGCCAAATGCAGACAGTTGGGAGAATGGTTTGGTATTAGCTTGCTTTTTGTTATAGGTATGTCATCTGTTTCTCCACTGTCTGCCATTGATGTTTTAACATCAACCTTTATTGTTTTGCAAGTAGTTTGACAGGCAAATGCATTGTTATGACAAGCAGAACAGATATATGAGGCATACTTGTGGTTCTTCAGTGACACCTTGGCATTCCAGGGGTATGGCTGTCAGTACTGACACAGTAAGGAGGCAGCCATTTATAACCTGGCAGTACACCGACTTTCAAAGAACTGCTGTCCTACTAGGCACTGTGTAGGTTACTCCCAGCTGTGTACTGTCCAGATGTGTGTCTCCCTGTCCCTGAAAGGTCCAGCTTTCCTGCAGTAATGCATACTGACTTCTGGACTACTCCTACCATAGGTGTAGGTGACATGCAACACAGTTTGCACAGACAGTCTTGAAACATGGACCCTGTCAACCACAGTACTGTACTTACATCACTAAGCCACAACAGCCAACAGTAAGTGCTGTCTACTTCCTGACAGTATCAATCAAGCATATACAGAGGTCAAGGACCCCTGCATATTGTGGACATGCTACAAGTTAGCAAGGTGATTGGGACAGACCTGGGAATGTGTGCTCTGCTGCTATTAACCTACAAACATAAATGTTCCTGCATTCCTATGGGAAGATGGGTGTGTTGGGGGGGGCATACCTCTCAACTGTACAAATTTCCACAGACTGTGCAGATGTTTACCTGACATTTTGGTTCCATTTAGCATAGTATTGTGCTTGTCTTGGAGAATACTGGCATACCACTGGAGACCAAAGGTTAGACAGTTATGACAGACATTTGAGTTTAAGATGTCTTACCCTTCGGAGAACTAAGGCAACTGCTAGACCTGCTGTGATATCTGTGTAAGTTTGTAAGTGTTACATTTCATCATTGTCCCTATTCGTGGGCCTTTGCCACAAATTTCTTTCTGGCTTTGTACAGCTGACTTGCTATGAGAGGCTGAGAGGTGTGTATGGGACGCCAACATTGACATCCATGCATGTGACCTATGATCCCGCAGTTTGTTAGTCCCCACATATACTGCAGTGAGTTTTGTCAGCTAGGGGACTACTGCATATTCTGGGTAAGCCAGCATTTGGCAGACATTTTCTGTTATCTCACACAGCTGCTAGTTGTC
The DNA here is from genome assembly GCF_019279795.1 of Protopterus annectens. Classification (NCBI taxonomy): domain Eukaryota; kingdom Metazoa; phylum Chordata; order Ceratodontiformes; family Protopteridae; genus Protopterus; species Protopterus annectens. The sequence goes on along the minus strand of NC_056736.1, from coordinate 310,934,644 downwards.
TGCTGCTATTCCTGTAGGCCACCCCATTCCCTTGCATACATGCAGCAATACCATAGATATGCTAGCACAACATAATACAGCATTAACTTGTTAAGACAAATGACTTATATTGTGCCTGCATCAGTTGTGAGGACAGTGCTTGAGGGCTGACTGTGTCGGATTCATGCAGTACACAGCCTATACATGGTAAGGTACAGGTAGTGTGATATGTGTAGCATCCTTTTTACTGTGTGTGCGAGTTGCTGAGTGGTGTCAGTCTCTGGGTCCCTAGGGTGTCAGTGTATGTGCTATGCATTGCCGCTTTGCCAAGGCCAGGGGCATACTGGGCATGCCTACGTCTGCCTACAGGGAGAGGCTCAGAGGGTTCCTCCTCCGAGTCCCCCTGTGCCTGGTGGGACCTTGGCAATGTTGGGGGTCTGTGTCCCCCTTCCTTGTGATGTTCCTGCTGCAGCTGTTTCCGCAGCATCACATTGTGTAGCATGGCAGATACTATGAACATGTGTGCACATGTGGCTGGAGAGTACTGCAGGGCTCCTCCGTATACATCAAGGCAGCAGAACCGTGACTTGAGCAGCCCAAACACATGCTCTATGATGCTTCTAGTTTGTGTGTGTGCCTCATTATGGCTTTCTTCAGTGTGTGTGTGTGTGTGTGTGTGTGTGTGTGTGTGTGTGTGTGTGTGTGTGTGTGTGTGTTTGCACGCGCATTTCTGATGGGGGTCATCATCCACGGTTCCGGTGCATAGCCAGCATCCCCCATGAGATGGCCGTATGGAATGTCTCCCCTGGCAACTGCCTGGTACACCTGAGGAGTGCCAGATGTGGGAGTCGTGATAACTGCCAAGGCTGCCAGCGCACACATTGATGATAATGCCCCGAGCATTGCACACAACCTGGCAGTTGATGGAGTAAAAGCCCTTGTGGTTGACGTAAACTCTACCCTCTTCACCAGGTGGTGCTTTGATGTGGACATGGGTGCAGTCTATGGCACCTAGTACCGCTGGGTAGTTTATTACATGGTGGAAGAGACGCATATTACTGGCCCTTTCCTCAGGGGTGGTGGAGAAATAAATGTGCTCACGGTCATGTGGTAGCATGGTATCCAGGAACAGGTGGAGTACCCTGGATACAGATGCCTGCAAGATCCCCATGAAGCCCCCTGTAGGTCTCTGAAAAGTACCTGTAGCTAGTATTCTTAAGGCTACACAGACCTTTGTTTCGACTGGGATGGGTTCCCCTCTGTTGGCTCTGGGTCTGAGGTGAGGGTGGCAGAGCTCAGTGAGTTATTCAAGTATATCTCTGTAAACCCTGTAACGCTCTACTATCTCAAGCTCATGTAGCCCCTGAAAGGTTACCCTAGGTCTGAACACTCTTCTCCCCCTCAGTCTGTGCCAGTTGTCAGCATCATCCTCTTCACCGCCCTCAGTCTGTAGCACATACAGATGTATCAAAGCAGCAGCAGCCCCTATCATTTAGTCAGTTAAAATTCCCAAGTGTGTACTCCAATGATGCAGAATTTGTGAGAAAAAAACAGAATGAAAGGTGTTTGCAACCTCTACAGTGGTGTGCTGCAGATGCTGCCTGTGTGATTGGCTGACTATGATACATTCCACTTGCCAGCTATGTTACTGATGACTTTGAATTAGCCACTGTGAGTGGCAGAGGCTTTATTAGTGATTTGTACTTGACTGCCTTTATTCTGCTATTTCCCTTTTTTTCCCCCCATTTCCTCATCTTTTAAGCCCCGCAGCCACCTGCCAGCTCTCTTATTGATGGCTTTGAATGGGCCACTGAGTGGCAGAGGCCTTATTACTTATTTGTAGTCGATTGCCTTTATTCTGCTACTTCCCATTTTTTTTTTTCACATTTCCGCCCCTTGCACAAAGCATGACACACCCCCTTTTCATGTCAGCTGCTTCTTCTGCCTACACCACCGCATTACAGCTCCTACACGGTTGGTTACCCGCGGACATGGTTTCGCATTTTGCTATTCAATAAACTTAGCTCATTTACATATCCCTACTGGCTTATACCCTAGTTATGCCACTACCCCAAAGCCTATGTCCTTAGCAACCACTGTTACCCGTCATTGTTATGAGTATGCATGCTGGCCAATATAATGGTAAAATTATAAATATCACTTTTATTGCATTTTCCCAACTTTTTATTATTTTTCCACGATCCTTGTTTGTGCTCCACTTAAACGGCCCGTATCTGTCAAAAACAAAAATAATTTTTAATGATTTTACAATAGCTTGGCATGCCAATGGCCATAGTTGTGGCCATTGGCATGCCTAATGAACATAATACATGCTTTACTTTATGTTGTCACGCCCCCGTTTTTATTTTTGCAGTAATGTATGCGGTTACTAACCGCATACATTTCTGCTGCAGACACGGCTCCAACACAGATGCCTGTCGGTTTCCTGGATCGCAAATTCACCTCGTTTGCATTGTTTTCATCAGCAAATGAGATGATTTGCATTATTCCATTGCATCCATGCCGGAATAGTGCTGGGAGGCTCGTGCATGCAACAAGCCATGTTTACTGGATCACTCTACCTCTGAACTCTGTGTTCGGGCCGCTCCACTATGCTTACACGGACACTAGTTCTGTGTAAACTTTACTGAATTACCCCCAGTCTAAAACTAATGAGCTTTCTATATTGTCTTGGAAGTGTTTTATTGTTTTATGACATCTGCCATTTGCCAACGATCTGAGGAAAAGCCCTTCACTATGTATTTTCACAGGTGGATGCTAAATACTGCTAGCTTTCAACAGTGGGGGGTTTACCTGGGATAGAGGCAGATGACAAGAAATGATGTCATTCTGCAAGCTATCCCAGCAGTAATATTTGCAATATAAATTTAAGAACTCTCAGAGAGACTCAGCATTCTGTAGTCTGTCTTGGACCTGACCAGAAGATCCATTCACCACACATCTGCCTTGCTCTGAGTAAGTCAGTCTAGGGAACAGTATAATTTTCTTTTATATAGTTAGGAATATAGCATCACTTAGTTTAGATATTTTTGTTTATTTATTTGAGACTGACCTGCAATGTTGTTTTAAATATTTCCTGCGATTTTAAACTGTAATGTCACTGTAAATATATATGGAGTATTTTCTTGTTCTTTTAATATTTATTATTAAATATATTTAAACCTTTCATTGCAAGTGATCTGTATAGAGATAGTTAAGTTCTGAGAGTACATGCATATTTATTTGGGGACACTGTGTGGGCCACTCCCTTTGTTAAGGGTCTTAAAGTAGTTGATAAGGAGTGACTGGTGGCAATGGAAACTACTTTATAGTCTGGGCAGAAGAGGGAATAGCTAGTAAACCTGTGCCAGCCTTTCATGTGTGTGTGTGTGTGTGTGTGTGTGTCAGCTACCTGGGGAGGGACACGAAGCACTGGTTGGACAGAGAGGGTGCTGGAGGTCTTGGCTTGGTCACTCAGCTGAGTTCTCAACTCTATAGCTGTGCCAGTGGGGAGTCTGACTGGGGATCTGGAGAAAGAGGGAGAAACCAGCCCTGGACTGACTGTGGTCTCTGTGTGCTCTTAAGGGAAATTGCACTTGATGCAGACAGCTGCATCTGGAAATACTGTGTGTGTGTACCAGTCATCCTCCCAATGTACACTGCCCACTGGTGCTAGTGGTGAGGATTGAGACTCCTTGATTACTGGTCCAGTGGTGGGGTGTCACACCCATAAATATGGATATTGCTGAACCAATTTATGTGCGGGTACACAATTTACAGCTACTGTCTTTGTTTAGCTTCATTAATTTTGTATTCTGAAAATATACGAAACTGTCTCAAAATGTTCCACAACACTGTAATGTCCTTTTCTGGTTTTGTCATATATAAAATAATATCATCATCTGCAAACAGAGTCAGCTTTTCTTGACTACCATACCAATTATATTCTTGAATTTCTGGGTCGTTTAATTTTTTGCCAATGTTTCTAAGTATAATGCAAATAACAAAGAGGAAAGGGGACACCCCTGCCTGGTTCCTCTGTTTCAGCAGAAATTATGACAGAGGACCCCGCCCACTTTAGGATCTCTCCTATATCCTCCTAATCAGCCTTTCAGTTTCATCAGGAAGCGCAAATGCTTCCACTGCCCTGCTCATGAAGTCCCAGCTTACTCTGTCAAATTTTCTCTCTCTCTCTGTATCATGACCTACCACCAACAGTGGTATTTTCTTACATTCTGCTTCCTGCTGGAAAATCAATGTTTTGTTAATGTAGTCAAATGCTTGCCTCCCCTCCACAAAATCACACTGATCCATATCTATCAATGTTGGCATCACTTTTGCCATTTTTTAGCCATTATAGACATAAACACTTTATAACCATGCTTTAGTACTGAAATGGGCTTGTAGGAAGATGAATCTGATAGGTCTTTACCCTCTTTGGGTATTACAGCTACCACAGCTTTCTTCCAGGATGTTGGTACTTCTCATCCTGTTAAAATACTGTTAAACAAAACCTTACAGATATTTATCATTTTTCCCCTCCTTGCTTCCAAACTTCGTAGGAATACCAGTTATTCCTAGGGACTTTCCTGTCGATTAGCTAAACATCACCATTTTTATCGCATCTCCTCCTATCCTAATTGTTAGTAGTTGAACCTTATCTACCTCTAACAATATTTATCTGCTTTATACAGACTGTTAGATTAGGGATTTCCATTTATTAGACCGGTTAAAGGGTAAAATAAATTGTGTTTCATTTATGCATAAAAGACAGTTAAGCATAAAGGAAAATAACCTTGCTGGCCAAGCATGGAAGACAGTTTATTAAAAAGAAAAGCAGCATAAAGTGTTCAGACAGAATGTTCTTTGCTCAAGGGAAAGATATAATCTTGTCAGCTACAGAACGTTCTTTAATAGAATGTTGCACATACAAGACAAAGCTTGAGACCAAGGTTAGAAAAAGTAAATAAAATACTGCACTGAAGCAATATAATATGTTGTGTTCAGGACAGCCACTCAGTTAAGGTTAGTAAGTTCATTCGACCTGTTACTTCAGTGATGTCAAACACTTGAGCATGAATACAGAAAACAGATCATCTAGAGACTATGTCAGTTTACATTGGTCAGGACAATCAGAATATGATGTGCAGCAACTTGATTTATCAATACGGTTAATGAAGACCATATTTGGATACTGTGAACATCTAATAAAACCTTATTAATGAACTACAGTGTTTGGAGAATTCATTCTGAAAAGTGCATAAGACTTGGTCCATAAAGGAAAGATTGGCACTTGTTCAGCACAAGCTTGGGTAATTAAGACTTTCGTTTCTCAGTCTCATTGCATACAGTGTTTCCAGCTAATTACAGTACAGTACAGTATTATCAATTCTTACAATGGTGCCCACACAAGCCTGCTGTCTGAGGAGAGACATATTGCAACCCAGCAGACAGCTGAACCCTTTTACATCTGGTTTCTAGTACAGCATTTTTCTTAAGGTCACAGTGACCATTTATACAGCAGAAGTACTACAGTACTCCGAAAGCTTTTCAACTGAAAAGGCCCCGGTAAAAGGTATTTACAGTAGGGTCTATATTAGAACATAGAAGTTTCAAAACTTCGAATGTTCTAATATCGACCCGTATTCAGCAAAAGCTGAAAATATTGAAGCAAAAGAAAACAATTTTTTTCCTAGGGAAAGAATTTAGTTGTCAGTTTCTGTTGCTTTGGTATTTTCAGCGCTGTGGTGGAAAGTTACGGGTCAAGTTCAGTTAAGTGTGCGATTGAGCACAGGTTAGGTTAGTTAGGGTTAGGTATGTCTGCGATTGTGTGGATGTGAGGGTTAGGGCAGGTTAGGGTTAGGGCGCAGGTTAGGTATGTGTGCGATTGTGTGGATGTGAGGGTTAGGGCGGGTAGGGCGCGGGTCAGGTAAGTGTGCGATTGTGTGAACGTGAGGGTTAGGGCGGGGTAGGTGAGTTAGGGTGCGGGTGAGGTGAGTGTGCGACAGTGACGGACCTTAGGGTTAGGATTTGGGTTAAGGTAAGTGGACAGTTAGTGGTGTATGTATAGTTTAGTGTAGGGTTAGTTGTATGTGTGTGGATTGCTGTTTGTTTGGTGTACTTGTGTTGTGTGTATGTGTTTTGGAACAGTGAATTTTTTCCCTAGGAAAAAATTCGCTGTTCTGTATGTTCAATGTTTTCAGCTTTCGCTGAATAGGGGTCGATATTAGAACATTCGAAGTTTTGAAACTTCGATGTTCTAATATAGACCCTTACAGTACTACAGACCACCCATTCAGTAAAAAGTATCTTCATTTCCAGACTTGATCACACTTATCAGTGTTTTCATTCAAGTGCAGCACTCCATGTTTTGTTTAACTACATGTGTTCTACAAAGTATCAAAATACACCTGCAGTAACTAATTTTTTCAAGTTAATTTTTCAAGTACAGTTTTACTGCAAAAGTCAGCTTAAATTTCAAGGTTTCAATAACAGTTTATAGTGATAGCAAATGTTTCATAACAGGCTTTTCAGCAGCATACCGGTGTTTTTAATGTAAATAAAGCTGTGAACTCTATGCAGAATAAGCTGAAAATTACTGCAAGACAGTTTCTCATTAAAACAGCATTACTTCATGCAGAAAAAGGACAACCAAAGTGCACAGCACCAGTGTTTACTTCATAAAAGCTTCCCACAACTTCAGCAAATCAGTATTAAATCAAAGCAGTTCCTTCAGAACATAAAAACATTATCCAGTTAACAACTATCTCCCCAAACTTTCAGGTTTCCAGCATGATGTCACACAGTCAAGAAGCAAGGAAAAGGTTAATAAACTACAGATGATGGCTCACATTTCTTCCAAGACCATAAAGTTATTTAAGACTTCATATGCACCTTTTAGTTAACAGTTCAAAAAAGTTTAAATTAATCAATTAAAGTTATTTGCATGTAAACATATCGGGCAGGATTCACGAAGCCTCTGTGTAAGAGTTATAACTCTTACACGGAGGCTGCAGTTAAACGGAGTGATGTCAGCATGCTCTGCATATTCATGAGAGCATGCTGAATCACACCCAAGTCTAACACGGTCCGTGTAAGACAGTAGGGGGCGTGTCCGTAGGCCAAGCCCTGCAAGCGGACACGCCCCCAGAAGAGTAAATATGCCAAAAGTAAACACCCATGACAGAGTCCACGGAAATGTGAATAAACACAACACAACACATGCCCCCACAGACTATGAACAGAAAATATATAAATGAACATGTGATATATTTTTTTTAAATTGTAAAGATGTTTAACCGTGAGTGTGCTCATTTGCGTGGGCGTGCCCGTAGCGCAGCTACAGTTAGCAGTCAGTGGGAAAGCATATAAGAACTAAATATGCAAAGTAAGCCAAGAAGCAATAGCGTAGCGGTAGAGACGTCAGCTGAAGAGCAGGCATTCATGGTTCGAGCCCCCACAACGCCAACTTTTATATTTCGCAAAATAAGCACGAAACAAGTCCCTGACAAACATGTACACATATAAAATCACATTTTATGTAAAATGTAATGAACTAGTCCATTTATTTTGAAGAAATGTGAGGTAACAAAACAATAAAAAAATGCCAGATGTGCCTATAGCTGAACTACAGTTTAACAAGGTGAGTGCATCTGCCCGTAGGTGAGCAGTCGTTTAACAGGTGCAAAATGAGTGCCCGTAGGTGAGCAGTGGTTTCACACGCTGAAACTGTGTGCCCCTAACTGAGCTGAGAATACTATGCGTGCTGACAGCCAAATGAGGCGTAAGCCAGCGCAGAGCTGCGCACCACGCCAACAAGCTAACCGATGGGCAATGTTGAGCAAGCTGTAACAAAACTGCCTTTACACAGACACACCCCCTAGCCTGTCTAGACCGTCGTCATAAAATATAAAAAGCAGTGGCCAGGTTCGAACCCAAGATACCATGCACCATAGTCAAGTTACTGAACCACTAAGCTACGACAGCTGTACTCAGAAATGCAGTAATAGCAAATATATAGGAATGAATAGAAAGTGAAGCATGACAAAGCAGGTTTTGTGAAGTGGATACAATTCCAAAATGCCCAATCACAGATAAGTGCGGGAAAAACGGCATATGTAAGCCCCATAGGTGGGAATACACAGCATAAATGATTGTAGAACTGACTTGCAGCCAGAATGTCAGGTGTAGGTGAGGGTAGTTGCTTTCGAGCACAGAGGTGGGGCGTTGAGGAGTCCAGATACATGGTCAGGCTCCTAGTCCACAATCATGAGGCCCAACTCATGCAGGGCCAGGTCCTGTGGGGAGCATATAGGGCTGAGGCGTGGGACCAGTTGGCTCATGATCTTACCAGTGCCACAGGGATTCCAAGGACTGGTGAGCAGGTCCGTCACCACCATGCCAACCTGAAGAGACGCAAGCAGGACCAATTGAACCTTTGGATCCAGGAGGCCCGGCAAATGCCCAATGCCCCACTACTGAGTAAGTTACATTTAATTATGTATGTAAGAAATTAAATTAGCTGATATTATGGAGATGTGTATTCCAATATTACTTCATTTATATTACAGCTGCAGGTGTCCGTTCTGCGAACAGCAGAGCCTATGGAGATAGGCTGGTGCGGTAGCGCCACCAGGCAGGTCAGTAATCTACTCCCAGTAACTGTAAAGAAATATAAAAGTATGACAGTTAGCAAAAGAGTGCAGTGTAGTCACTAAGTAATAAAATGTGCAAGTAACAGTGTAAAAGTGTTTGCAAGTATTGCTTGATTACAAAAGTGTGTTGCAGTCTGAAATCCAAACAGAAAAATGAAAATGTCTGAAATAAAGTCTGAAATAAAGATGCCCCACCTATAATATCATAGTGCACAACCTGCAGCAGGCTGTAAAGTACAGCTGCAGAAGATGAGCAACTCACATGTGTGAAATATATCCCTGTTGAAATACTGAAACATGACAGAAGTGAGACTGCTGGAAAGGATTGTAATAACTACAGGTGAAACATGTCAATAAAGCCTAGAAGTAAGTACCATCCTGAATAGTAAAATGAAAACAAGTGAGAGGGTGTGAGAAAGAGTTATGAATCCACCAATAAAGTAGTAATAACCCCTGTATTAAGTATACTGCAGTCAGTACAGAATGAAATGAATGTGACAAGTAGAACCGAACTGCAAAATGTGTCCAAAGTGTTGCTGCAGCTGGAATGTGTATCCCAAAATCTGGATATGCTGCTCTCAGTCTGCAATATGCAGATAGTATGATTGTCTGAAATATCAAACATCCACATTTGTCTATAGCTATATAAAGCAAATATAGCAGGATGATGTAGCTGAACAAAGTCAGATATGAACGTGTATAAATAACAATAAAATGTATATTGATGTAGCAGTAACAGTCCTAGCACCAAATTGAAGTAGTTATCATATAGGAAACTGTAGTTAGAACAGTAGTGTGTATATATCTGTAGCTATTAGAAATGTACAGCATATGTATTGGTATTCGAAGGTGTTAATAATATTTTCTTCACCCCACCATATAACCACATATAATCCATTCCACGTGAAAATGGTATGTGCAATCACAATTAACACCCCTGGACATTTGTCCTCATGGGTCATAAATATTTGCATGTCCGTTGATGCATCTGCCCTGTTCATACATCCAAACCTGATGGCCTGTTGCCATCAATCAACCCTGCATGTTGTTGGAATGTGTATTGTTGTTCAAATTATGCATGTGTTATGCTTGCTGTTCAATGGTGTGAATATCTGGGTGTTTGGTTAATGGGAATACTAATGCATGCTGTTACAACTAATTGCGAATGGTATTGTATGTTACTAACCCAAACTGTCATGACATAATGCAAAACATAGGACGACAGGGAAGGCGGGTTCCAGCGGACCCACCTCTCCCACCTCAGCTGGCGAGGCACCTGGCACTAGTGCCCAGTCTGGACCCTCCTCCGGTGGCCCTGTGCCACCTGCGGGTAGAAGCACTGCAGGGGATGGGGCCCATCCCCCCTCTGCAAGCGTGGCCGGAGGAGAACCACCACTCACCCTTCGTAGCGTCCGGACTGTGGTGCGTAGGGAGATCCGGGACTCTGTTCTCGAGCCCCTACGCCAGCTTGAGGCACAGGTGGCAGAACTTACGGGCATGCCTGTTGCCCGGCCCCTACGCCAGCTTGAGGCACAGGTGGCAGAACTTACGGGCATGCCTGTTGCCCGGCCTACACAGCCCCCAGCACAGCCCCGTCCTGGGCAGTGAAGGAACAGTGGCAACTGCCCAAGGGGGGGGCAACTTTTTCCCCCATGGGGGTTTGGG